>NW_015150760.1:738262-739383 GCF_000732505.1 Cyprinodon variegatus | reverse complement strand
CCATCCATCCATCCATCCATCCATCCATCCATCCATCCATCCATCCATCCATCCATCCATCCATCCATCCATCCATCCATCCATTGAGAGAGGGTGACAAATGCTTCTATATATGTCTTTTATTAGTTTTGCACATCCAGAGGCTGAAGTTTTTTCCTTGCAAAACAGCTTGAGCTCAGTGAGGCTGGATGGAAATTCTTTCCACAGAATTTTGATAAGATTCAGGTCTGGAATTTGACTTGGCCATTCTAACATCTTGATATGTTTGTTTGTGTACCACTCCATTGTAGATTTTGCTTTACGTTTTGGATCATTGTCTTGTTGGAAAAAAAAAAATCTCTGTGCCAGTCTCAGACTCCAGCAGTTTTTTTTTTGTTTTTTGTTTTTTACAGAATTGTCCCTTATTTGGGTATATCCATCATCAATCATTTTAACTATATTCCCTGTCCTTGCTAAAGAGAAGCACGCCCAATCCATGATACTGCCACATGGGTTCATGGTAATGAACTGTGTTGCTTTTACGCCACTGATCAAAAAAAGGTTTAAAATATCCAAGAAATTTAGCTTTTCTTCATGTTTGTATTCCATTTGTTAATCTTTCACAAAAACGTGGCAAAAACTTTAAAAATACAAGAAGGCCCAAATACTTTTGCAAGGCAGTGTATATGTATATATATATATATATATATATATATATAGAGCGGGCAAGAGCCTGAATAGACAGTCAGTCTATGAAAACACACACATGCACAAAGACTGTCTGTCTGTCTGTCTCTCTCTTTCATGAACGCACATGTCCTGCTTTAATCCAGTTTCTGACAAATGGAAATGGGTCGAATTTGTCCAGAGGAGGTCCGTTGAGTCCACAAACAGGAGTGAAGACCTGCTGTCTTCACGCAATCTGTTCCGTGTTGCACGTGCAGAAAAGCACATGGCTAATTTGCATACGCAAACAGGATTGGCTGGCTCCACTTGGCAAAAAACAGAGCATATTTATGAATAAAGGTTTTGAATTTTAATACTGGACATGTTGAGCTTAAAAACATTAGCGACCATTAGCGACAAAAAAATAATTTATGTCCTGCCCTCACTCTTAGCTTAGCAGGTAGATAACCATCATT
>NW_015150760.1:734603-738222 GCF_000732505.1 Cyprinodon variegatus | reverse complement strand
TAGGCCTATAACATTTCAAAGTCAAAGTCAGCTTTAATGTCAATTCTTCAGATTCACCAGACATCAAGGACTCGAGAGGACGTTCGTTTCTCATTCACCAACAGTGAAACCGATAAAGTGCACAGGCACAACAGATAAGATCAGTTCCTAATACTAAAATTTAAACATTCAATTTCACAATGAAATATAAAATGTACAATAATTTAAAATATACAAAACTTATGCTAGTGCAAAAAGGCAGATGGCAATGGCAGGAAAAAATTATTATTATTATTATTACCAATTATGTAAGATATAGCATTTGTAACAGCAACAGTGCAAAGAACAGTAAATACAGTAAATATAGTATTAATAGTAGTGCAGGAGACAGTTTGTCTGGAGTGATTTTTTTTTTGAGGGGGGCTCAGCTTCCTGACAGCTTGGTGGATGAAGCTTTCTGTGAATCTGGTAGAGCGGGCAAGAGCCTGAATAGACAGTCAGTCTATGAAAACACACACATGCACAAAGACTGTCTGTCTGTCTGTCTCTCTCTTTCATGCACGCACATGTCCTGCTTTAATCCAGTTTCTGACAAATGGAAATGGGTCGAATTTGTCCAGAGGAGGTCCGTTGAGTTCACAAACAGGAGTGAAGACCTGCTGTCTTCACGCAATCTGTTCCGTGTTGCCCGTGTTATTAACTGCAGAAAAGCACATGGCTAATTTGCATACGCAAACAGGATTGGCTGGCTCCACTTGGCTAAAAAACAGAGCATATTTATGAATAAAGGTTTTGAATTTTAATACTGGACATGTTGAGCTCAAAAACATTAGCGACCATTAGCGACAAAAAAATAATTTATGTCCTGCCCTCACTTTTAGCTTAGCAGGTAGATAACCATCATTGCCACTAACCACACCGTAAGCCTTTTCTTCTGATTTATTGGCTGGTATGGATGGATGAATGAATGGTAAAACTGCAACAAAGAAATTATGTGCATAAGTCTTTGTAAAAAAACAGGCACAATTCCAATTAAACAGGCACAATTCTCCTAAATAATAAACTCAGCATATTCCCTGAATATGTACTAGGGATGGAAAGGTTTATGAAAACCGTCCGAACCGTTCGGTTCGACTGTCTCGGTTTGATTGGCGTGTGTTTCGTTCGGTTCATGCGCTGCTCCTTTTTCTCATAGGTGAAGCGTGTACACTCCAGAGCAGAAGGTGGCGGTACTGCGACCAAAGCCAACCACCAGTAATAAACAAGAAGAAGAAGAAGCGAAGCAGCGTAGCCGAGTGTAGCAGAAAAAAAATCAGTTGTTGTGCAGAATTGTGTGGGTATGGCGAGTGGGAAAGAACAGGAGTTGGAAGACGCGCCAGCAGCACTTTATAGGTCTGCTGTATGGGACCACTTTGCATTTAGAGTGACCTACGATGACGGCGGAAAGAAAGTTGTGGATAAAAGTGCAACAGTGTGCAAGCATTGTGCAACACGTTTTGTTTGTCAGCGCTCCGCTCCGCCCCGCTGCGCGCCAGACCGCCTGCACGAAGCAAAGCATACAGCCTCCGCTGTGGCTCCCATCCGCTCCGTTCCTTGGAGATCGTAGAGGGCATGCCCGAGATGATTAAATACAAAGCAGCAAAACATGCGGAAATTATCCATGGTTTCCGTGGATCATTAAAAATAGTTACAATTCTTTTTTCTTTTCTTTTTTTATTAATTTCATTATTTTTTATAATTTTTATTAATATTTTTAATTTTTCGGTGTAACAATAAACATATACCGAACTGAACCGAAAACCGTGACCACGAAACCGTGAACCGAACCGAACCGTGGATTTTGTGAACCGTTCCACCCCTAATATGTACAGAAACACATAATAGCTGCGTCTCAATTCGCAGGCTGCGTACTTTGGAGGACCCAGCCTACCTAGCCTCCGGAGGACCCAGCCTTAGTAGGCTGCTCCGGAGGATCCTCAGCCGTTGGTAAATGGGACAGTCTAGCCTTTGGAGCACTTCCTGGTTGCGACCTGACGTCATCACGTCTACCCCAAAAACAGTGCCAAACAGAATCCGACAGCTCGAGAAACACGGAAAAAAAAAAAAAAAAAAAAATGGATATGGACATTTTTATTTTAGTTTTTTTTATTTACTTGTTATTGGAGGAGAGTCGGCTTTGGCGGCTTCGGCGGCAGCAAAACCGGCTCCATGAATTCGAGTCTTCCCACTGAATGGTCAGTTCTTCCAGGAGACCGCAACCTTACACAGCATCTCTGGGAAAACAGCACACAACAGGAGAGGTTGTCGCTCTCTCCTCTCCATCCTGGGGGATCAGCATAACACCCAATTTTGAAGCCTGCAGACTTTGGGTGAGTAATTCATAACACTCCTCATCCTTGCATACAAGGAGCTCAGAGATAACCATATCCTCATAGTCCCATTCCAGGGCATCTTTGGTGGAGGAAGGCGTGGAGGCCAAGTCTACCTGGGTGACCTAGGTGGCTGAGACTGGCCCAGTATCCATACTCTCTTCCCACTAGCCGTAATTATCAGGCAACTGTATGCGCATCGATAAATACAGGTCCCTGCCAGAGTGGCAAGCTTGGGTGCCAGTCATCTTCTGAGCCTTTTCATAGTGAATTGGGAGCAGTACATGTTCCAGCATGAGGAAAGAGGAGCAGACCTGGTTTGGATCTTTGCACAAGGCCAGAGAGGCAAACGCCCAAGCAACTACCATTACCTACTCTAAGGTGAGAGGGAGTTGAGTCCATTTTGGTAGCTACCGAAAACAATCCGAGCTGAGAAGTGTGTAAGTTCTAGGAGAGATGTGTTAGCTGAAGCGCAAACACAGAAATGGGGGGGCAGCTGTTCCTAACTATGTTGAAGACAACAGCCAAAGTAAAAAATGCCCATTAACAGCTACCCTGTTGATACCCAATCCTAGACATATGTAAATCTCTTTATTGTCCCACAATGGGGAAATTCACTTTCTGCATTTAACCCATCCCCTTGAGGAGCAGTGGGCTGCCATTGTGTGGCACCCGGGTAGCAGTGTGGGATTAAGGGTCTTGCTCAGGAGCCCAGAGTGCAGGCTGTGGGGATCGAATCGCTCTTCTAAGAGCACAAGCGCACTGCTATAACCACTTGATCAACACTCCCCAATGTATAGGATTATATGTTTTCGATTTATTATTTATTTAAAAGCCTGTATTAATGAACAGCAGTAGCTGTAAATGCACTTGGATTTAGCTCAAGGCTAGTTTTCATACATAGTCCCGTAGGATATGTGCAGCAGGTACAAGAAGAAACATACAGTACATGTAATAAGGACTACAGAGCAAAGATGAAACATACATGTAACTAGGACAAAAGACACACAAAAGCCAGTAAAACAATAGACAGTTTCAGAAGAAATATAAAGATATACCAACAGACGAGAGAATACAGAGTGAAACGGAATGCTTACTTGAGGTAGGCTAATGTCTTAAAGGAATAGTACACCCAAAACATGATTAGCCTTCATTTTCTACTCACCCCCATGCTGAACAACACCCTGGAGTACTTTTTTGATATCTCAAATGCATCTGGAGATCTGGGAGGCTTCTTGCTGTCTGCTGACATTCAAATAATGGAGGTCTAT
>NW_015150760.1:723667-733512 GCF_000732505.1 Cyprinodon variegatus | reverse complement strand
TATTGGCATCATGCTCAATGCTTCTGAGGAATACACAAGAGGGCCGTATCCAAAAATGAGACATTGAAACGAATGCTGTTCATTTTAATTGACTCAATTAATTGAGTTTTTCCTGATTACTTAATATTATCATAAAAGATTAATAAAATTTCTGTTACGCTTCATCCCTGCTGGGGTTGCGAGGGGTGCTGGTGTCTATCTCCAGCTGTATACAGGCGAGAGGCAGGGTACACCCTGGACAGGTCGCCAGTCTATCACAGGGCAACAGAGAGATGAACAGGACAAACAACCATGCACACACACACACATCTAAGGAGAATTTAGAGAAGCCAATTAACCTAACAGTCATGTTTTTGGGCTGTGGGAGGAAGCCGGAATATCCGGAGAGAACCCATTAATAATAATAAAAGCTTAATCCTCTCCTTTAACTAAAAAACAGCCAGATAGTTTAGTGTTGCGACAGCTTATTTATTTTACGACAAAGATTTGTATAGTAGCCGCCATCACCGTAGCCCACCTCCCACCGATCTCATTATAGGTCCAAACATATAAAAACTTGTCAGATCAACAAAAAGGTATCTTTAGCCACTAACATCAGGCTTAACTATCACAGTAAATGGATGAGTCAATAGAATAAAGTTTACAAAAAGGATAACTTAGCTTCCTCAGGTGAGTGTTAACTGAAGAAGTGTCTTACCGGCATAAACATCTCTGATTATGCAGGGAAAGATCAAAGTATATTTAATTCCTCATTCAAGTGTTTTTGCTATGCCATATCAAAACTCTAGCTTCTGATCTGACCAGCAAAGAAGTCTGCGTAGATCCTTCTCCTCCCTGGAGAGTTTTATAATCTTCATCATGTCCTAAGAGTAGTGGAGCTGTACTAAAATCAACCTGGAACCATTGGCTCTTTAATTATGATGGCAATACCATAAGAGCTCTCAATCACCGGAGGAGTAGAGAAATTTGTTACACCTAGAAGCCGGGGATCAGATGACTCTGGAAGTTCAAGATATTGATATGTCTGGCCCTCTCAGGGATGCTGATAAAACCTAGTTGGAGGTGCTTAAGTTCTTTGCATTTCAGCCCAGACCCTCAAGTAAGTCTTTCTTTTTTAAGCAATTTTACAGCACAGGTCAGGTCTGTGATTTTATTGTTGTTCGACATAACTATTTTCTCAAACCTCTTGAGACTTGCTCTTAGTTCATCCTTTTTACTGTCCATGTGTGAGATCCAGTCAAGCTGCATTTGCTGGATTCACATCCAGGACACTTTGGAGAATAATTTCAGCATCACCCATTGTGGGGCCCACAACTTTTTCAGTTCAGAAGAATAACTGATCTGACACTACAAATGGCTATATTTTACATCTTTCGTCCAAGGTAATTATTTTTTTCTAAGTAGTAGAATTTAGAGTGGGAAATAAGCCCAAGGAACCTTTATAAACATATAACTGAGCAAATAAACTGTAGTGTGTGGCATCCACTTACTGTACCGGCCATCTTTTGAATATGAATGCATGATGTAAACTTAATTGTTCTGTGATTTCTCTTTAGAATTAAAGTATGCAAGTTGAAAAGATTTAAATGATAGCCTTTTTATTTCATTATACACTGTAGCTTCTATCAGTTTTAAGAAAAGGGCTGGAATTCATTATTTTTGGACAGACCAAAGCAGGTGTAAGAGTTTATCATCAAGGGGTATCTGGAGGGAAAAATCTCCCATCGCTTCTTATGATTACAGTAATTAGTACCATTTACCTGCCTTAAAAAAAACTGGCAATAGCTTAACTTTTACACATGAATAAACATCAAGATTGTCAGTGGAGAGATAAGTTAGTAACAACATTAGACATAAAAGGTGTCAGGATTTTTCTTTGATGAACCCAGAATGCACACCACACACACGGAGCTAATCTTGAAGGTTTATTGAAAGTACAGAGTTGTGGAAGAAGTTAACCAGAGGCTTTACCGGACTAGAACTGGCTGTGTACATGTCAGCATCAGCTGCAGTAATCCACAGGGAACAGCTAGAGCTCCTCAAGAGACAGAGTCTGCAGTAATCCGCAGGACAACAGAGTGAGTTTTTGGTGAAGCAGAGTCTGTAATAAATCCACAGGACCACAGAGAGTATAACTGAGCTGCTGTAAACCCAGGTGCGGATGAGAGAGTTCACAGGGCAGAAGGCAAAGATCCAGCAGTGCAGCAACAGAAGCACAGAACCTGACTGGCGAGGTGTTGGGTTAGTAGTGACTGAATACGAACTGGCGGGGAAGAGCTAACTGAGGGAGGCTTTTGTAGAGAGGCTGGCAGGTGGAGTGAGTATAGACTAATTGATCCTTCACAGGTGTGACTAATTACTGAGGGAGTGGAGGCTTACTACCCAACCAGGGCGAACTAAAGGAGAAAAAGGAAACCTGAGATACTGGGAAATTAAAGAACACTGGGAATCCCAGGAGACTAGAGGATGATGGAGAACTAAAAAACATTAGAAAACGCTGGGGAAAACTAGAGAGCAGGGGTAGGATTCAGGAACTAGAGAGTGCTGGAAAAATCCAGGAACTAGAGAGTGCTGAATAACTTCGGGAACTAAAAAGCGCTAGGATAACACAGAAACTAGATTGACTTAGGAACCAGAAAACTCACGGAAGGTGCAGAAACTAAGAGTGCTAGAACAACTCAAACTAGAAATCGCTAAGATAACTCAGGAACTAGAGAGCGCTGGAAAAACCAAAAAACTAGAGATGGCTTGAATAACTTCAGGAAATAAAAAGCGCTAGGAACTAAAATAACTTAGGAACCAGTGAGTGGTGGGAGGGTGCAGGAATCTTGAGTATGCAGGGCCCTTGTGAACACAGAACCCTTTGAGAGTATAGGAACCTTGAGAGCACAGGGACCTTGTGTGAGCACAGGGACCCTTGAAAGCGCTAGAACCTTGTGAGCATTGGAACCTTGAAAGCACTGGAACCTTTGAGGGCTCAGGAACCATGAGAGACCACAGGAACCATGAGAGAGCACAGGAACCTTGAGAGAGTGCATGAAGCTTGTGAGAGCAGGGACCTTGTTAGCACTGGAACCTTGTGAGCTCTGGAACATTCTTAATGCTGAAACGTTGTGAGCGCTGGAACCTTGTTAAAGCTGAACCTTGTGAGCCCTGGAACCTTGTGAGCAGTGGAACCATTGGAACCTTGTGAGCGCTGGAACCTTGTGAGCACTGGAACCTTGTGAGCAATGGAACCTTGTGAGCACTGGAACCTTGTTAGTGCTGTAACCTTGTTAGCACTAGAACCTTGTTAGCACTAGAACCTTGTTAGCTCTGTAACCTTGTGAGCGCTGGAACCTTGTGAGTGCTAGAAACTTGTAACCACCAGAACCTTCCTGCGCTAGGAGAGGACAGGAACCTTGTGAGCCCAGTAACCCTTGAGAGTGCTGGGCAGTGACAGCTGCTAGAAGTGTGGCAGCGACTTGGCCAGATGGAGTCAACAGTGGACGGCCCAGCATGGCAGACGGCGGAGCAGCAGAGCTCGATGAAAGCATCGCGGGGGACTACCTCGGCGAGGCAGAGTCATCCGGTGATAACACAGCGTTGTCTCCGGTGGTGGGCGTCGCGGGGGGGACCCCGGTGGAGCAGAGCCAGAGGCGGGTGTTGCGGAGGGAGACACACAGGATTTTGCTTTCAGCAGCCGGCCGGAACATGTTTTCGGTGACCAACAGGGCTTGACCTTCGGTGGCTGGCAGGACTGAGCACATGGAGGCCAACACCTTGCTTTCCGCGGCCAGCAGGAAATTATGCAGTAAGTTGTGTAATAACTGTAATATAAGAGAATGACAATATATTTCATAATTGTTCAAGAAGTACAAGAGATTGATTTTTTGCTAATTTTGCCAGTCTTTGTTTATAGCAGAGACTGTATTATTACTGCAGAAAAGTAAAAAAGATGAGTGTTGAAAATACTCCAGTATCCCTTGAATTACGTAAGAAGTCCATGTAAGTAGGCAGAAAGAAAAGAAACAACAATGACTGCAGATAAAGGAAAATATGTGGGGGGCTACAGGCAAGAAGAAGGTAAAGGGTTGAAAAATGGAGATGAGAAATTATGTTATGTATATTCCCGGCAATTGACGCAGGCACATTCCATCTGAGATCCCATCAGCTGTCAAATTGGGAAAGAAATGATGATTTGGAAGCGGCAGGAATCTCAAAATGTCTTGGACTATAGGCACACCACTGAGACCTAATCAAAACACAATCATGTTTGGCGCCTGAACAGAAGCATGCCGGCCTAAACCAATACCACTTAAAGTCTCCACTCTCATTCAAGTACAGGCAACTCTGAGGTCACTCTTTTTATCACACACATAATCATGCACACAGAAAAAAACATTAGCTTGTAGTCACGCATGAAAAAACATATTCTGTCCCACGTAATCACAGTTTGGACTATTTCAAACAAACCTCTGCTTGTAGGTATCAATATGATGTTTGAAACTTCCCAGTTAAGGAATTGCTGTTATCACTCTGTATTACCTGTGAGTTGAGTTTATCTTCATTATACAGAGATTCATTTCAAAATCTTTCCCTCTGTTGCTGGTTATTGGTGTGACAGGCCCACTTACCGGAGGTACTGCTGCTGGATTTAGGAATAAACCAAATGCTTCTTCACCTGAATTTACCTGACCATTCAAATTCCCTGTCCCTCAAGACAGCGCTTATGTGCCCATAGTCAAGCCCACAGCCCACTTACTGAGGTGTGACAGCGTTACGACTAACCGGCTCCCTGGTCAGCATTCTCAGTGTTAATCCACAGAGATAGGCCAAATGCTGACCACTAGCAAGTAATTGCTTGGAATAGGCTCTGGCAAAGCTACTTGGATCTTTGAACAGGTGTCTGAAAGTGAAAGAGTTTTTTTTTTTTCTGTGATCTACTTCGTTCTGCTTACCTTAGCTCTTTCAATTGGGAGATATCAGTGATAGAGTCTAATCTGCAATAATATTTGTGATATGGGTTTTTGGAAATATTCTCCAGCTTTTTCACAAATATGAAATGTTTATTTTTCTGTCCAAGAGGAAGCCTCTCCTTATTGACCATCTCCTTTTTAATTTGAGATTATTTCTTTAGAAAACAAAGAAGAAGAGTTGTTAAGGCTCAGCTGTGTCAAGAGCCCTATCATATCCTCTTGATTTCACCAATGAGGGAGAAGATGTGAGAGGCTTTTGTTTTTTAAATGTAGAAATGTATTAAATCAGAATATATAGTCTTAAAATGAGATTTAGAAGATCTAACACCTGCTCTTTTCCTCTTCATGTAATTGGAGTTGCAGAAATTTTGATGATGAGTGGATTTGACCATTGATAAGGATATATAAATTGGGATTCAAAAACATGGTGATCTGAAGGGAGGTGCATGCCGAAAACACAACTACAGCATGACAGCAGGTGTCCAAAAAGGCAGTCTACAAGAATGGATAAAAGCTGGAACAACCCAAAGGTTTCTGTGGGGTATTGTGGGGCAGGGGAGTAGACTAAAAACACAAGGGAATTGGATGAACAAGAAAAAGAAGCAAAACTACTTTGTTTAAGAAAAAAAAAAGAAGAAGAAGCAGGGAAATTCGAGAACCCTGACACTTAGCTGTCCTTTTGAGAAGGATTATGGGGTTTAAGTGCTACAGTGTAGTTTCAGAGATACAAGTCCACAGACAGCACCCCAAAGCTTGGTATCAACTTAACACTGACACACCACACCATGGCTTCAGAGATTATAGGAGGTCTAGATGTGCCTTTTTGACACAAAGTGCAGTGTTGTATACTTTAACACTCCCTTTCTCTTCATTTTCTTTTCCTCTCTTCTGCTCTTGTCTCCCTCGCAGACCCTTTCTGTGAAGTGGCACAGAAGAGAAAGAGCTGAACGCCTGTGTCTGCTTACTGGGGCAAGTGAACATTTGAAGTGACAGAGGGTGAAGCTGGCTTGAGTGCTGGAGAAAATGCCTCTGAGCTAAGTGAAGGACCATTAGGGAGACAGTGATAAGATTCATGCATGTAGACAGAGCCTACAGAATGTTCACCTTGAACAGTTTGGTTTCATCTGCCTTGGAGAGCAATCACACCAGGAGAGTGTTGCATCAAACTCCAATCAAACTCCATTTCAGTTGACAACAAAATCAAATTGATTTACACTCAGGTCAAAATGTGCTATGGCCTACACAACCTGTTATTACTCATGCACAGTGGCTGACTATTATTGAAAAGCCACTTTTGTCAGCTTTCGGTTTTTAACAACTCAAAAGAAAGCTTTTAAGGGTTACCATGACATTGATGAACTGAGAACCACTTGTCAAAGACAACATGTGAAGGGTTAGGATTGAAACAATGTTATTCGTATATATGAGCAGTGGTTCACCTCATCTTCAGGTAAACAGTGTCTATTCATTTTTGCTTTTTACAAATTTTGGGTGAAAGTTTCGTCTTGCTGTTTGTCATGTTTAGTATGCAAGGACAAGTAAAAATGGAAAGACAAGGCTGACTTTAATGTTATGATAGTTTGTGAGGTGTCTTTCAATATTCTATTGCAAAGTTTAGAAAAAATGCTTATAAAAATGGGGAAAAAATAAATAAACCAAAAGAAGGAAGAAAAATAGTGGGACGTATAAAGTTTTTGTTATTAGCCAGTTTTTGGTCAGCACAAAAATATGAAGATAGTTATGCTATGCATAAGCTCTTGTATTTTAAATTTAAACATCTGTGAATAATTGTGTAAAAACATACACAGTCAAATTGGTTTTACTTGTAACAGTGCATACTTAGTTGGAAAAAAAAATGAAAACACCGATAAAAATCAGTATAAAGTTGTAATTTTCACCTGAAGTATCTTAACAAATATAAATAATTCATTATATGTTTAACTTTGTTTAACTTAACTACAAGTCAGTGAACACAACCTCTCGAACTTGACGGTTCATCTCTTACCTCCTATAGGTGCACAGCTCTCTCTGTAACTTTTGAAATATTTCGTAATGTAGTTTGTATCAAAACTCAGCTGACAGACGGAGGAGGAAAGGCAGGAGGCTTGCATGGGTACAGTGAGGGGATACAGACTGACCTAACTGTTTGCTAAGACTGCTTTATGACTAAAGTAAGAAATGTTAAGCTGCATTACATGATAGGCTACACTACTTAATAGTTAGTATCACAGCTAAAAGTACCAAACACTAGAATAATAACTATCTTTACTTGTTTACTATACTTAAAAAAATTGTAAATTTTGTTTGTTTGGTTTCTGTGCTTTTGAAAGTCTTTTAGATTTGTGTCAACAGCTGTTTTTAGAGGTTACTATGACTAGAATAAAGGGCTTTAATGTTTGAAAGCAAAGCTCAATAATTTATGTCTAAGATTACACACGGGGACTGTAAATCTGCAGCACTTTGCTGCTGAAAAGATACACCTCAGACATCCGTGTTAAATATCTGCAGTTTTCTCTTTATATTTCAGGTATGCTTTTAATATGGCTGGCTAGAAGACAGACACAAAACATTTTGAGAGTATTTGTTTTGTTACCTTGAAAGATCATCCCAATTATTTTTTATGGACCCTTAACTTATTTTATTTTATTTTTTATAAAGATGTTACTGGATCAGTAAAGTAGCCACTAAATTGAAGCTCATGGGGTAATCATTGACTTCACATAACAATTGTTGTGTAAAGTTAAGCAGACCTTAGAAATAATCCCAAAAGGAAGGAGAATTATGACAACTTATTTTTTCATGGGGTGATGGTGGTTTTAATTTACAGTATCTTGTCTAGTTGAGTTAATAGTGCATAACTTACACTTACATATTTTAAAAGGTTGAAGGTCATACATACACAGATTCATATTTCTTCATGGCTCTCTGATTTAACAATGTAAATTGAGTAATGAACATATCATCTCCAGATGTCTATTTTGGAGGGAAAAGCTGTCCTCTTATATTTTGGCTTCCAGCTATCACATCTGGTATTCCTGAAACACTACTTTTTTTTTTTTTTTTTACTTATAAAGCTGTTATTTATATTTTCAAATATTTCCAGGTGCTGGAAATATTTTGGAGTGTGTTAATGTTTTTTTTTTATCACAATTTTATCAGAGAAAAACAAGACAAAACACTTTTTATGAAAATAAATAATTCCCTTTTGAATTCTATTTTACAGGCTCCAAAAATTGATCTGAAATAGAAATGGTTCCTTTATCCAGTGCCTCTGACTTCAGCATATCAAGTGAAGGCCAGTTTTCAAGTTGGTAAATCCACTAATATTGTAGGATCTTTACATGCTATATGCTACAGTACATATAATATCAGGTTGCTCTGTTACAGTCAGTATACAATCACACACAAAAATAGACCACATGTAGTCTGGCTGGCTTAGTCTCTGACTATCTACTAGGAACACACTGAGTAAATCTACCTTACCTTACCTGAGTAAATAAATCTTATCTTTCAATTTAAATTTCTTTAAGATCCACTATGAACCTTTGTTTCATCTCAGGTTTGATGCACAACAAAATAACTCCTTCAGTTGTTCAGGATTAATAAATCATAAAGCTTTTCCAATCAAGCAGGGTAGATCTAAGATGATGATATAGAGCACAGCAAAATCTGAAGTGCATTATCTGTTCTGAAATCTTCAACATTTTTTTTTTTGGTAGTTATTGTTTAATCATAATTAAATAAGATGTCTTTTTCACACCACCCTGACTATATAAGAACTGGCATTTTCATGAAACCTTATATAAGTTAATATCTATATTTCATGTTACGAAGAAGGATAATTGTTATTTTTTATTGTTGTTTTCTAACCACAAAACAAATTAATAAATGTACTTCATTTGCATTTGAGTAAACTTGCAATGCTGATTATCATTAATTTCTAACCATATATATATATATATATATATATATATATATATATATATATATATATATATATATATATATATACATAGTTTTTTCTTCCACTCTAAAATATATAAGAAGATTGCACCCAGCATGTTTCGTGTCTAACGTTTAGCCATCCATATTAACGGTATAACTGAAATATAAACAAAAAACCTACAGATATTTAACTAATGTTTCTAAGTTGTATCTTTTTAGCTCTTTGTTTTGAGTGTTAAAGATTTACAGTCTCTGTGTGTAATCTTTAGAAATTATTAATTATTGAGCATTATTAAACACTAAAACCCATCATTCTAATCAAGGAACCTCAGAAAACAGCTGTTGACACAAATCTTGTAGACCTTTCATAACAAAGTAACTAAACAAACTGAACTGACATTGTATGTATTTTCTGTTCTAAAGTAGTTTTAGAAAACATAAATATAAACCTGGCAACTGTCTATCCATCTTCTTCCGCTTAATCCGTTAGGGTCAAGGTAGGGCTAGTGCCTATCTCCAGCAGTCTATGGGTGAAGAGTGGGGTACACCCTTTACAGGTAACCAGTACATAGCAGGGCAACACAGAGACACACAACCATGCACACTTAGACACCTAAGGAAAATGTAGACACACCAATTAACCAAACAGTCAAGTTCTTTTGGGGACTGAAACAGACCAGAGTACCCAGAGAGAACCCATACAGTACGCATGTGAAGAACATGCATATGTGGGCGAATCAAACCCAAGACCTTCTTGCTGCAAGGCAGCAGTGCATCACATTGCATCATTGTGCAGCCTCTAGTTACCAACTAAGTACAGGTAATATTCTTGGGTAGTTTTTGGTACTTTTAGCTGGGATAGTAACTATATTTACAAGTGTAGCCTAGCATGTCATGCCAATAAATAATAGCCTTACTCAACACTTTCACTTTAAATTTAAA
>NW_015150760.1:722211-723358 GCF_000732505.1 Cyprinodon variegatus | reverse complement strand
TCATTCGATTTCATCCTGGACACTACAGAAAATGGGCTTAAAGTGTAAAAAACCGAACTTCTCCTTTAAGGCACTCTTAATAAGAAGAGTGACATTCTCTTATAAACCATATAAAGACTGAAAAAAAAAATAACCTAAGCTCATTGTGCGATTCAGAATGGAAATGAGGACAAACCAGAACATCTGCCCTTTTACTATGATTGGTAAGTCCAGAGAATACCCTTCTCTGCACCGTTGCACCCTCCTACTTTTCCCCCTCCAGCTCTCAGGTTGGTTTTGACTAACTGCAAGAAATGTTTCGAAAATCACATGTGCAGAAAGAAAATTTTGCATCGCTTAATGAGTTGTGAAAAGACAAATTTAAGAATTGTTTCACTGAGTTGCAGTTGTGGTGGAAACATTCCTCAACTCAAACAAAATGGAAACATAGTTAATTACTTATTTGTATAAAAGATTCTTCAGGTGATAATTTTAGATACAATCCTAACCCTGTTTGCACATCGAAATGTAGTTTGGAGATGATAAGGTAATAAAGGGTTAAACTGATTTTGCAGGACTGTGATTTTTTTACAACTGAATATTTAGTTGTGCAAGTCAACATATTTTGCTGTGCAACTTCTTACATTGCAATTTACAGATGTTCACATCCAAACTGCATGTGCAGCTATTCTTGAAACATATCTATATGCAACTTTTTTGTAAAAAAAAAAATAAAATATATATACATTTTTTTTTTTTTGTCAAATGCGTTAAAATATATGTTTTAGGAGACATAATGTAAGAAGCTAGGGGGTAAAAAAGAATTTGTTATGGTAATCTTGTTTTTAAAACATGACTGAGTTCAATCAGTAATGAAATTTTAACCTCTTCCCTGCCTACGTTATGATGCCTTTTCTCTTTGAGAAGAGTATGGTGTGTACAGAGCTGAAAAGCACTTTTGCTCTAAAAAATGTTAAACAAAATTATAAAAAAAAACACAGACTGTACTCGTACTCGTACTCGTCGTCTCCCGCTTTATCCGGAACCGGGTCGCGGGGGCAGCAGACTAAGCAGAGACTCCCAGACTTCCCTCTCCGCAGACACCTCCTCCAGCTCTGCTGGGGGAAGCCCTAGGTGTAGTCTCTCCAGCGTGTCCTGGGTCGTCCCC
>NW_015150760.1:713863-721746 GCF_000732505.1 Cyprinodon variegatus | reverse complement strand
TTGAGAGCTTTGCCTTTTCGGTCAGCTCTCTCTCTTCACCACGACAGACCGGTGCAGCGTCCGCATTATTGCAGCAGCCGCACCGATCCGTCTATCGATCTCCCGCTCCATTCTTCCCTCACTCGTGAACAGGACCCCAAGATACTTGAACTCCTCCACTTGAGGCAGGGACTCTCCTCCAACCTGAAGGGGACAAGCCAAAAACACAGACTGAATGAAGTTAAATAAGATTAAGTGTTATTGGTATCTCGTTCAGCAAATCACTTGTTTGCCCTTTTTAATAGCCCTTTTTAATAATAATTTATTATTAAATGATTAACAAAACAATTACTATATTTAAGGTATATAAAACCAAACTAAAATAATGACTTTAATAATAACTAGTGGGTTTCCTTATGAAAAAAAATCTAACAACATTTCACCAATACTGTTATAGTATAATGATCTGTCTATGGCATGTTCTGCATAACGCCCATTGAACACTGATTTAGTTTCCAGTTCTGATTTAGTTCCCAACCACCCCTTAAAAAGAATTAGTTAGGCACTAAGGAAAACATATAAATGTATTTGCTAATCACATTTTTATGGGTAAAATTAATAGTTTTTCATTCATTTTTAAATTAGCTAACTCATTTGACAAATTAGAAACAGGTTGGTAATTTTACCAACATAGGAACAACAGTACAATGTTAAAGAGCTCTTTGTCTCCTCTCATCTAACCAGTTCTTGCAAACTTTGAAATTTCTTAAATAATTTATGTTGTTAATAACCAACTTGCTCTCCCTTGGCACAGAGCAGATTCACAAATATAGCAATGTGCCTTTATTTACACTTGTGACAGCAGAGCAAAGTGAAAATGGAACTGTGTTTGAGCAGTGAGGTGAAGGTGTGTGTATGAATGTGTATGTGATTGCAATACTAGTTATCAAAGGGTGGACAGAATTAACTGATCTGATAGTTGGTGGTGGTTATTTGGTAAGCTTCTGAGTCAACACAGGGGAAATCACAGATCCCTCCCAGTGAAGAAAAAAAATCAAGGTCACAAACTGAGTTTTTTTTTTTGTAACCACCAAGTAGATGGAACTATGATAATAATGCATGCAGACAGCGAAATCAATGGAAAACTATAGGAAGAAAAACAAATGATTGAAGTCCACTTGAACAAAATCCCTTTTTGAATTCCTCATTACAACCATTGTTAAAACATCACAAGATCACCTGGCCCAATTTAGGGCTACTATCATATATGTGTTACATTCTCTTTGTTATTCTTACAAGCAGTATACTCATGAGCACACCATTTTTAGATCCTTCTGTTTCTTAAATGAAAAATATGGGAAAAACAAGATGGGACACGTTCTGTGCAAAGATGACCTTGGTGCATGATTTGCAAGGAGCAGCAATATCAATAATAATGAAGGAATTAATAAGCTGCTGCATTGGCCTGGGGTCCAGACTAAAAGAGGCGGTGGAAGGGGGCATGGCCAGCAGAAAAGAGAAAATGGAAAAAAGGTTGTGATGGTGTACAAGAGGGGGTGGTAAGTGCACGATTTCCTTCTCAGCAGTGTGGTGCTGCAGTCCACGCTGTCACACGTCAAAGAAGGAGCAAATCAAAGGCAGCTCTTTTGATGAATATAAAACAGAGAGTCATGCTGCGAAGCACTCTCCCCCCCTCCCATTCTAATCACACAGCCGCAGAGGAGACTGGCTGCACCAATTCAGCCCCCCACCCTCCTACACCCCAGCACAAAATGAAAGGCGAGAAGAAACAAGGAGATGGGGACAGCAAGCACACACAATAACAACAAAGGCTGCTTCATAATAGCAATAAACACTTGTTCTCTCGAGACATCTGCGCAAAACGTTGGGTGTGGTGTGATAAGATGCAGGAGAGGCTGAAATGGCATCAACAATTTTTCAACCCCCATCAGCCCTGAAAAAAGGTTATTTTTCCACAAACAACAAACAATCCAGGATTTTCCTGTGTATGAACTGTACATTTTTCCAACTCCGAGGAGAAAATATATAGTTTAAATTTGCTTCAAAGCAGCTGGATTGCTAAGAAACAATACTGAATGCAAATTGTTTTCTTTGCAACACAAAAATGCTAAGTAAAACTGTCAAAAATATTTTCTACTAATTAGAAACCTTATTTTGACAAGAAAATTGAATGTCCTTGCTTGCAGCTTTCAAAAGCAATTAATAATCTGGCTACTCTGTTTTAAGTGTTACATATTAGGAACATAGGCATGATCTTTAACATTCTTTTAAGATTTTCTACTTCTTATTTTTGGATTTTAGTATTACATTTTAATCAAGAATCTTCTCTAATTTCAACCAAATCCAAGTATCATGGCTTATATTCCCTTAGAAATTGCTTCACCATTGGTCCCCAGGCAGTACTTGTGTGTGACACCAAAGCCCATTCCCACCCAAGTCCCAAGCCCAGAGAGTGACACATGCATTGGTGTCACTGCTGTTTCACCTCCTGCCTGCTGAGGTATGAGGCAATTTCCTCCGAGGGGCGCATGGTGAGAGAGAGCGTAAAGGGCTAGCCGCAGCCCAACTCTACTGCTCTCTTTGATACTGTCAAGGAAGAGTAATGGCTCTCTGCAGCAAAGCCACCACAAAACTAATGTAGTGTGACTTTGGTTCTCTCTTCCAACAGATTACCACTACAGTGAGGAAGAAGGGGATGATGAGATGACAGCCATACTGTGAAACATGTAAAGATGAGGAAAAAAATACCCCCAAAAAACTATACAATACTAAAAATATTCTTACAGCTACTATTAGTCATTCTTTACTTATAATGTACTCTAGGTTTAGTTAGCTGCAGTTGCCAAATTCCTACTAAACAGGCAAAATCTAACTAGTTTTAATCTTTTGCTTACTGTTTTAACCTGATATAACATACACAAAACTTATTTTTTCCTCTTAAGGTAAAGTAGACCCCAGACTCCTAATATCCACATGAATACAATTTTAATACATAAAATAATACCAAAAATAAGGATGTTAAGGGTAAATGCAAGGTATGATGACAGGTGTAGGTTAGGCCAAAAAAGTGAACTATGAAGTTATAGTACTGGGTCTTCTAGAGAATATGTCAATTTGACCGCAATACCTTACAATAAGCACATGTGGATAAATATGTAAAATGAAATAGACTTTGTAACAACTACCGTAGGAGCCAAACTACTCGAGAAAGGGTTTTGAATGCCTTACGGCATCATTATTTTTATTTATTTTTACAGATTCGTTGTCTACAATCAGAGCCTACATACATATTCTATGGCTCAGTATAGCTGTATTTATCCATACATTTTCTTCCCCTTTATCCGGGGCTGGGTCGCAGAGGCAGCAGTCTAAGCAGATATGCCCAGACTTTCCGATCCACACACACCTCCTCCAGCTGCCCTGGGGGGACCCAGAGGTGAAACCAGGCCAGCTCAGAGACATAGTCCCTCCAGCGTGTCCTGGGCATTCCATGAGGCCTCCTCCCAATAGGATGTGCCTGGGATACCTCCCTAGGGAGGCGACCAGGAGTCACCCAGAACAGATGCCCGAGCCACCTCAGCTGGTTCTTTTCGACGTGGAGGAGCAACAACTCTACTCCAAGCTGCTCCATGGTAACTGAGCTCCTCACCTGATCTTGAATCCAGCTTGTGAAGGAAACTTTTTTTCAGCTGCTTGTATTCAGGTCTTCAGTTCCAGATCTCATGACCATAGATGAGGGTGGGGACTCTAGATCAGTAAATCCAGAGTTTTCCCCTCACCACTACAGTCTGATAAAGAGACAGCATCACCGATCCATCTATCGACCTCATGCGCCATCTGTCTCTCACTCGTGTACAAGACCCAAAGATATTCAAACTCTTCCACTTGAAACAAGGACTCTCCTCCGATCTGAAGAGGTCGAGGACCAAGGCCTCTGTACATAGGCTGTGTGCGCTAACCACTGCATTCCCGAAGCACGCCCCTGAAGGTCCTGGTTTGATGAGGCCAACAGGACAACGTCATCTGCAAATACTGAGGTTCCCAAACCAGACACCCTCCGATCCCTGGCTGCGCCTATAAATTCTGTCCATATAAGTTATGAATAGAACAAGGGCAGCCCTGGTGGAGACTGACATGCTCCGGGAACAAGTCTGACTTACTGCCGGCAATACCAACCAAGCTCCTGCTGCGGTCATACAGAGAATGGACAGCCTTTAACAGAGGGCCTGGGACCCCATACTCCCGGGCAACCCCACAGGGCACCACAAGGGACATGGTCGAATGCCTTCTGCAGATCCACAAAACACATGTGGACTGGTTGGGCGAACTCCCACAGACCCTCAAGCACCCAATGAAGGGTATAGAGCTGGTCCAGTGTGTCACAATCAGGTTATATTAGGTTATAGGTTAATGATCATCGTAATGATGATTTTTTTCTTCTAAAAAAAAAAAGTTAAACATGCTATCAACTTAAAGATGGGTCTTTATACGAAATACTTTTTTTTGTTATGTTACTACTAATACAGGTGGAAACACACCTTAAGGTAATTAAACAATGATAAAAATATGAATCTAAAACGACAACTTTGTTGTGAAGATATTTACAAAACAATATGCACTATATTTCACATTCTTTTCATTAAAATATATATATATTTTTTATATTTTAAATGGGTCAGTTTTGCTACATATAATTTTTTTGTTTAATGCAACAGTACCATAGAAGAAAAGTTCCTTGTTGTTCTGTTGAATTTTTGGTTTTAATGACAAATAAACTGCACTTCACATCAGCTTTAGGACAAATTTAGTATTATAAAAAGGCTTTAGTCAGTTATCTAATTAATATCTCGATAAATGCTGAACCAGTTTTTGTTTACCCAACTATGGTATTAAAAGTGTTGAAAATACATAAATGCTCAGCGAATAAAAAAACTAATGCAAAGACAAAAATGAGTGATGCAAACACAAAAAAGGATACAAGCCAACAGAAAAATTCGGCTTAAACACAACACTCTTTCTTTAATTATGGAATTAAAGGAATTAGAGAGTAGCAAAGAACAAATGTGCTGAGGGAAGGACACGTATTAAATATTACAAAGCTAAAAAACAAAGACACAAAACACAATTAACATCAATTGGATGCCAGTCTAGACAATGCAAAAACACTTATCTCTCTTATCATCTTGTTTATGTCTTTACTGATGGTGTGATGAGTATAAGTATGTGACTGTCTCAAACTACTTTTTTGGAGAACTTCTTATATCAGGAGCTAATTTGCAGATGTTCTCAACTTAAAGTTGTGGCCACTTGAAAAATATTCCCTTTGCATGGGTTTTCTGTGTTAATATCAAAACCCATGCAAAGGGAATTGTGTTTGTAGCAAGTTTTGTCTTCACAGTTTGTTTGCACTTTATTTACTGTGATTACTGCATATTTGCAAACTTTTTTGTTTTAATGTGTTTTTTGTGCTTCTGCATTAGTCTATGTGTTCTATGTGTTGTGCGTCTTTAATTTGCTGTGTGTGTGCTGTGTTTATGTATCCATGGTGCATTGCACATCTTGACAACCGTATTTTAAAGTAGCATTCTTCAGTAGCAGATGTTTTTTTCCAAACTACTGCTTATTTACACATTTTGTTGTTCGTTTGTTTTATTCATTGTCATTGTGACAAATGACATGTGTGGGGCACTAAAGTCCCAGTACTAGCAAACTGCTGCTGAAAGAAGGGGACCTGATGCACCAAGGCGGGAACTGAGGACCAAACCATTTCTTCCAGTTTGAATGGGTGGGTTGGACAAAATATTCATGCATTGTTTTGTTGTTTACTGCTGAAAACTCAGTAAGAACACAAAGATCGTTTATGTTGCTGCTGGATTTTCTTTTTATATTCGAAATATATAACAGAACATATCATTTGGGGGCCCCCTCAATTATGGGCCTCTGAAATCTTCCAGAGTTAACAGATTTTCTAATTAACTTGAAAGCTAATCTCAACTATCTTTTATGACTTTGAATAAGTAAATACATGTTATTGGCCTAGACTCTAAAATGTGTTGATATTTGAACTAACAAACCTGAAATAGATTTAAGTTTATTAATTTAATAGGGGCCCGCAAAGTAGTAGGGAAATATGATATAATCTAACAGAACTAAAAAGTACAGAAAGCAAAGAAATGTATGGAAGTAAACATGATTTCATTTAAATACAAAGGACTTTCAGTTCCACTGTTACTGATTAAAACTTCATTCATTATCATCATTATTCTATTTTTTGGTTTACAGATTCATTTGTCTCTTATGAGATGGTGGATAGATCCAAAACATTTTCCTGTTTAAATGACATCCTTTTAAAAAGTAAGATGTAAAAAATAGTTTTGACTTGTCTTTGTAACAAATGTCTGACACGTCAAAGAACTACACATTACATTGGTGTCTTTTGTTTTAAAACCTTTCATTAAACATACAAAGCTTACAGTTAATTTAACTGACCCAATATCATTCTTTTTTTTCAAAGCCTTTGTATCTATAGATTGTACAAATCTAAGGACTTTCTTTTTTTCTGCACAAAATCCATGCACTAAAAATTGGAGATCGTAAGTTTGTCTTAGTTTAGAGTATAGTAATCACTTTTTTCACAATATTCCTTTAAAGTGATTTTGAATTTTATACTGAAGAGCTGCCTGAAATATTACTAATTACCGTCTAACCAAACACTTCAGGGTAATTGCCAGAGGTCACCACTTCCTAGTGGAAAGAAATAAAATGATAATGACTTTTTATTAAAAATGATACGTTGAAAAGCACACAGGAAGCATCAAAGGATTTTGAGCAGGTTACTGTGGCCAGAGCTAGGGCTCAGCCATTATTTACATCAAAGCAGAAGCATTGGGAACCCAGATTCAAACTGCTGCAGCAAAAATAAATACCCAGATAGTAATTCTGCAATTGGGGTAATTCACTCCTCTAAAATTGAAGCATATTATTGGTAGCCATTACCGAAAGGAAAAAGTGCTTTTAGGGGATGGGTTTATGAGTCCAGTTGAGGGACTGCCAGTGGAGATAGGCAGAATATAAACGATAGTCGCACTGTAAAATGACATAAAAGAACTAATAAAATATATTACCTAGAGGAACTATGATAAATGTACAACGGAAATGTGCACTTCAGTAAACAATCAGACAATATCAATTATATGAAATTGGGCCAGCTATGGAGCTTTGCTATTTTGGCGCTGGCACAGTCAACCTTTTGACAGCAGGCTGTTAGATTACATCTGCCTGTTTTGCTCCAATTTGACTTCCGAACAAATTGTTTTTTGCATGTTTTTTGCTCAGTCGGAACAAGCTTGTTCACGTTAACCTAACAGCTGTGCTTTGTTGATACATTTTCAGACAAGTTTATTATTAGCCTTGAAAAAATGTTAATTCTAAGTTGTTTTTACTATAAACAGAGAAGATTATTACATGAGCAAGCTCAGAATAAATCCTGTAATTTGATCTTTAATTAATCGTATTGACCAGCTCATAGTGATTGGGCGGTGCCCCTCCTCCACCCTGCAGATCCACAGCTCTGCGCTTCTGTTCTGTTTTACGCTAATAAACATTTTGAACTTTCCCACTGTCTGTCTCACCTTGAATACTTGATCCATCAGTCCTGTTACCTGTAGTTTTAACGTTTTATAAGGGTACCCAACCAGATTCAAGACTCTGCTCCGTAATGCCTTTTTAAGCACTGATTTACCTTAAGACAAACCTGTCCTAGGCCAAGTTCACAGTAAATGATTATCCTCTTAACTTAACTCTTTTATTATCTTTTATGAAAGTCCAAGTAAAGGCATCATAGAATGTTGCATGTTTTTTTTCTTTTCACACAAACTGTTTTG
>NW_015150760.1:711869-713416 GCF_000732505.1 Cyprinodon variegatus | reverse complement strand
ATATATATAATATTATGTAATATATTATATATATGTAGTTTTTACATTTAATTTCTCCCTACTAAACCAAAATTACAAATTCATAGAAATACATGCGTAGTGTATCATTAAATTATCTTTCTGTCTATAGGAGGAACCATATAAGGCTTTCTGTTAGGGTTCTCGGGTTTGTGTCTGTTTTATGTTGCTTAGTTTTCAGGAGCCATCAGAAGTCGCTGTATTGCTGTCAAGGCAGACAACTGCAGGTTGGCTCTCTACACATGCCACACAGCTTCTTCAAACTGGAAATATATTAGGAGTTGGCTGCCAGTTTCTTATTGTAAAGAGTTTGACAATGTGGTAACCTAGCTCCTCAGAGTTTCCTGGATATATATTTATAATTTATTTGTTTATTATTATTTTTTTTTTAGAAAGAACCAAACTGAAACATTACCTGTACATCTTTTCTTTCTTTCTCAAGGTTACCTCAACAGTACCTGTGTCCCTCCCCGATACTCTACTGGATCTCTCTCTAAAAAAAACACAATCTTGCCATAACCTTCTGGATCAAACTCCTCACAGATTTCATCTCATATCAACATACCCTCCACCCATCAGTTCTACACGTCCACCCTCAAACACATCCATTCCTCAGGAAGTTCTGTTTCGAACTTACACCACTAACACACTCACTCCTCTTGGCCTACTCTTTGCTTTAAACAGTAACATCTCTTTGCCTTCACCTTTTCACAATGCTTCTTATTGCTGTTCTATTTTATCTTCGTGACCTGCGCCCGCTGAGCAACCAGTGAGATTGCCAATCAGAACCTCCTCATATTTTTGTTGAAGTAAAACAAAAGCTGTATTAATTTTTCCTTGTCTCTTGTGAAATTTTCCATGTGGGTTAAGCATTTTACTGCTGACTTGACAGTTTGAGCAAATTTAGTTCTTTTTTAGGTATCAAAAGGTAGTTTCAAACTAATAAATGCAAGTTGCAGGTTAAAAGGAGTGAAATAAGTACTCAAACCAGAAATTTTCTCAATTAAGTCCTCCTCTCCCACATTTTACATTTCACACCACCCCCACTAACCCCTTATAACCCAACCCTCCATCTTTTAACCTCCTTTCCTTTTAACACAACTGGGGAATGTTTAGCTTATTTCATATCCTAGAACAAATTCCTTCCCTGATTACTGATGCAGAAAATATCACTTTCAAACCACTTTCTTTTAAGAATGTGATGAAAACCTTTATGCTTGTTCCCAGGGGCCCCCCTTTACTCTTCTGCTATGCACTAATAAGTTTGTTTTTACTGCTGGGGTATATTCATTGCTATTCCTTCTTTATATCTCTGACCTCTGCATGGATAGAATTCATGTAAACTATTTATTGTTTTTTACATTTCTTTGGAGAAAAGCAGCAGTTGACTGGTTTAGCTATTAAAACATAAAAACAGAACAAAGTAAGAAGGACAGCAGCAATGGAAAGGCAAAATCAAAGAAAAAAACCCAACAAAAATAGTAGGTTTAATATATATATATATATATATATATATATATATATATATA
>NW_015150760.1:677509-711719 GCF_000732505.1 Cyprinodon variegatus | reverse complement strand
TATATATAACATAGCTGGGCCAGGAGCTGTGACCAGAGTTGGAGCAGTGGAAATAACTGGAGGGAAATCAAAATATGAGACACAACACCATAAAAAAATAATAAAAAAAAATGCACCTCAAACCAATAAGAAACAACTACCTGGGGTTCCAACACCACAGGTGTGACAATCAGCTCCTAGAAACAACACTTTAAAAAGAGTAAGCATTATAAAAAAAAAAAAAAAAAAAAAAAAAAAGTTCATTTGGTAATTTTGATATGCACTGGAAAAAAATGTAAATCTAGATAAGTCATTTTTTCTTAAAATAAGTGCATTTGTTCTTGATTGAGGAGGTGAAAGAGACATTTTTCCAATGGAACAATACAATTTACATTTAAGCAAAGAAAAACAATTGCATTGTCTTATTTCAAGTGCATATTATCTAATTATCTTATATATTTTACTTTTAAAAGTAAAAATACTAATTCTATTTGCAAACTATCTCAATACGTGATAGGAGTGCTAATGAACTTATTTTTAATAAAATCAATCTTATTTAAAAAGAATCACATAATATCATTACTGTTAAGGGCAGGTGGGATGGGCGGTTCAACTGAGCTATGGCTCTGGGTGAGTTTGGCAACTGTATTAAAAAAATATCTAGGATTATTCTTATTCTCCTCTATTAAACAGGAAAAATATTCTGCTCTTGCTTTACAAAGGGTCCTCTTATACAGCAGTAAACTATTTTTCCAGACTAGGCAGGATTCCCCTAGGCATGTAGAGCGCCATTTTCTCTCCAGTTTCCTAGCATTTTGCTTCAGAATGCACAGCTCTGCATTAAACCAGGGAGCCAGCTTTTCTTTTTCAAAGGGGCTGTGTTGCAGAAAACTAGTAATCCCATCAACAAAATCAATCAACCTGTGAAGGGGAATAAACTAGACTTTTGCCCTCTGCATCACTGCTCAGTGACACAGAGGAGAGAAAAAGTGAAACAGATTCTCTAAAATTTATAACTGTGCTGATAATGATCAGTTAAGGTGAACCCATCTTTTGGGGGAGGAGAACTCTGTTAAAGTAATCCTGAAGTTTATTAAAAAGTGGTCAGAGAGGACAGGGTTTAGAGGAAATACTGTTTTTTCCACATTCAATGCCATATGTCAGTGCAAGGTCCAAAGTATGAAGATGAGAATGTGTGGAACTATACACATTTTGAACAAAGCCAACAGCATCTAAGATAGCATTGAATGCTGTACTTAAGCTATCACCTTAAATATCAGCATGGATGTTAAAATACCCCACTATGATGACCCTGTCAGTATTTTAGACCAATTTAGATAGGCACTCTGAAAACTCATCAAAAAAATCAGAGTAAGGACCTGGTGGACGATACAAAGTTACAAAAAGAAGAGCTTTTGTGGCTTTGCAATTTGGATGAGGGAAAATAAGGATGAAATGTTCAAAGGAGTTGTAATTATTAACTGCTTTTTGAGTAACCAGAAGGCAGTTAATAAGGACCACTACGTGGGTCTTTCCCTGTTCTTGGTGGCTTATCAGGTGGGCCTTCTTTAACTCCTGGATGTTCAACAGCCTGAAGTAGGGATTTTAACTGTGACACCCTCACCTCCAAAGCTACAACATCTGACGCAGAGAGCAGGAGAGAGGAAAGGAAGAAGAAAGAGTTGGAAAAGAGTCAAGGGAGGGAGAGAGAGAAGCCATAGATATGGTATAGGTATGCTATAGGTATGCTCAGCTAGTGTTAGCCTAGGCTAGCTACTCCTAACTACCAGAAATAAAACCGTGTTAAAGCAACAAGTGCTCAATAGAAAAGTGCAGCAAGAGGTGCTATGTTTTAAAGGGCTTCTGGACAAGTAGAGTTACTTAGATACAGAGCTATCACAGAAAAAATAACTTAATTCAGACAGAGGTAGCCTGAACAGCAACACAACACTCAGCAGTCAAAACAGGAAGTGAACACGATCAGCAGTAGCACAAATTCTTAAAAGAAAGTTGGGGTTGTAAAGGATTCCACACCAATGTCCATTTTTTTATGCAAATGGATAATGAAGCATTAAAAAACAAAAATAAATGCACCCACCCACATATCACTTCATTGCATGGAATAGGTTGTGTGCTTCATAATATGGTGCAATTTGGAGGCTGAGTGTCCGGCACAGTCCTATGGATGTAAAATCAATTGATGCTGCATGTGTGACCCCGACTTTGATGCTGGGAGTCATGGTTGATTCACTGGTAGTAGTAGATGAAGAGGACTAAAATAAACAGTCACTTACTTAATTGTTTCTTCGTTACTGTCATAAAGCACGGTCTCATAGTAAACTGCCATGTAGTAAACAGTGTTACAACATCACCAATGCAATGCTGTGAGTGTAGCCTACGAATAAAGCATTTCCACGTGCCCATATGCCGGCTTGGATGGTGGCTGCAGTTACCAGTTGTATCACTCATCAGTTTAATTTCCTACCCTTAGTTTAGCTTGTTTTGATAAATTTTCAAGCTTTTTTACTGGTGACAGCTAAATTATAAAAAAGTAAATATAAAAACTTTTACAAAATGTCCTAAAATGAAGTTTAGACTTGATGCAAATATACTATGCATTTGTTCACACTTTCCACTACTAAAATGCTTTGAATATGAATAGGATAAATGTGGGAAAATATAACACAATTGGAAGCCATATCTTTCAAGAACAAAAAAAGTACTGATGAAGAAAGAAATAATAAGTCACAGAGTAGAGTTTGTTCTGGCAGGGGTCATTCATAAAATGTCTAAGTCATTGGTCTGTCCAGGAAAGAACTGTTGGAGTTGATGAGCTTGTCCAGCTGAATGATATACATTGCAAGCCACAGGCGAGAGCTGTCTATTAGTTAGCAGGGTTCTTGTAATGCCCAGCACTAGTACATTATTTCCAAATGCATCAGTCAGCGTTGTGAAGCACAGATAAATTCTGATGCTTAGGATCTGTAATGCATACACTCAACGCTTCTATATTATGCGACAGGTTAGAAGGGCAGGGAGAGAGGGGGAAGAGGGAAATGTAATTTATTTTTTACGGCAGCCAGTATTCTTCCCATTAGCTTCAAACGTGAGATAAGTTATGGACTTTAACGAGCACCTTTTGCCACCAGAGCATGCTGCACACAAGACTGCAGGCAGGAGAGGTGCACTAAGGGGTAATGGAGGAAATACTGGCAAAAATGTAGGGAGCTGATGACTAGGCAGACATTGACAGTCAGGTGATAATAGAAATAAAAGATAAAAGAGTGTATTTCAAGGTGTTCATTGTTAAATACCAATAAACTTGCATCAAAACAAACTGCATTTGGGTTAGGGACTCAAACTGAAATTGAAAATATAGAACAGAACAGAATAGAATAGAATAGAATAGAATAGAATAGAATAGAATAGAATAGAATAGAATAGAATAGATTTTACTGTCCTTTAGGGAAAATTTGTCATGGACCCAAGTGCACAGCATAATTGTGAATATATTCATTAATTAGATTCTATACCACAGAAGATGAACAATAGAGTTAAACGGCAAACAAAGCAGAGCCTCCCCCAAAACAAATTACACTAAATCATTACAAAAAAAAATATTAAAAGAAAATTATATAAAAACAAACAAACCATGATTAAACGATGCAATTTTGGGTAAGAACAGCATAGAGGATCATCGGCGCCCCCTCTTCCCTCCATTAAAGACATTTCATCCCAGCTCTGCATGACTTCTCCCTGCTGCCCTCTGGGAAGAGGCTCCGCAGCATTCGATGCAGGTCCTGTGATTCTGCAACAGCTTCTTCCCCACTGCCATCAGAATGCGGAACTGTTGAAAGACTCTGAATCACACTGATAACACCAAACCAAAATACTACATATTTGCACCATATACTGAATATTAATGCTCTGAACTTCCATATCAATGCATTTTTGTATAAAGGTTATTTTTTTTCAAAACTACTTGTGCATTTAAAGTTGTAAATATCTTTACATTACAATTACTACTAATTACTAATACTATTAATGCAAGCTTTTTATTTATAGAATAGAAAAATCACAAGTACATTTTTTTTTACACCTGTTCAAATTTTAATTACAATGACACAAATTCTGTTCTAGAAGTTGCACATCAAAAACCTCTTACTTTCTCAGTTTTGCTTGAAAGGGTTCAGAACTATTGTTGAAAAACTATTTGTGCATTGTAACTTTGGTGTTTTGTAACTGTAGATTAGTAGATTTCTTGAGTACAAATACACAAACTGTGTTCTGTGAACTGCACATCAAAAATGTCCTCCATTCAGTTTTGTTACAGTTGATCTAAAAAATGGTGCAAAACAAATTTAACCACATGTAATAAAATCTTCAAAAAAGAAAAAAAATGTATATATTTTTTCCTTAACACAAATACAAAAAAATTTATAGAACTGCACAAATTTGCTGCTGCGATTCATAAATTCAACTTTATAAGTTACGTCTTCATTTTTACTTTTGACACAAAATTGTAAAAATGATCTGTGACTTGTGGGTAGTACTCTTGATCGGACAATAGGGGGCTGCTCGGTCAGCCTGTACCAACCGGAAACACATATATGGCCTACTGCCATGTTGCCTTCTTAGGACCCAGCCCACATATGCCTTTGAAGGACGCAGCTGTCACTCAGCTCATCAGCTTCCATATGTGAAAGCGGTCATGTTAAAATTCTTCAAAGTTAAAGGGGATGGTTCTTGAAGGTATGAGCTATAATTATTTGTTTTTTAATTACCCAATCATCAACATCCTTTGTGATGGTGAGCCAATAAAAATAAAATAAATAACAATAATAATTCATATAAATACATATTTAAAATTCTAAAATTTGTCGTTTTTAACATTTTAAATATATAATTTATATATAATTATATATAAATATATAATTACTTTGACTGCCCACAAGAATAAAAAATTTATAAATTAAGAACATAATCATCTTATATGTGTAATATATTCTAGATTGGAGTTGAAATGGAAAACTGCTTTAAAAGGGACAAAAAGTCGTATTATTGTTATTTAAACATTTAATTGAAAAATTTTTAAACTTACAGGCTAAATACATATATAACAAATACATTATTTCTGGCTAGTTCATTAAAGATAATTGTGACAAATTCACCTCGTCAATGAAAGCCACCTTGCTAACGTTGCATGCCCCACATACGTACATTCCAGTAATGCTATGCTTGCAAGGACTGGTGCAGTTGCGCTAAGCCCTACAGTTGCGGTTGATTAACAAAACACACAGAGGCGCTTCCTGGTTACCTGCTGGTGTATTGAGGGTGCGCACTTAACTTAACTTACTTCAGTGGGGTTGACTGTGTGTGTGTTTATGTGTGTATGCTATGGCGAATTACCATTTTCAGTCTGTTGGCATCATTGCTGGGTTCAAATCCAAGGCAACACTCAGTCAGCAATTAAATATAAAGTGATTTTTCTGCCAAAACGTTATGTACAAAAATGAATGTAGATTTTTCAAAGCGGCGCGTGTATGACGTCATCCGCGTCATCTGAATGAAAAAGCATGTTTAAGCTTCACCGTAGGGTGAATTTGTTCTATGAAGCATTATCAGTAACCCATTACAAAAGTAACACATTACCATAACATATTACGTTCGGCGAGAATTGAGTAATATAACAAATTAAACACTAAACTTTGGTAATATTATTAGTTACTATGCCGGGTAACGCATTACAATCTAAGCAGAACAACCCATGGCCAACAGCCTAAATACAGAGAACACAGTTTTTCTTTGTTGTTGTTGTCTTATATCAGGACAAGAAAGTTTTAAAATAACAGAAGATTTTTTTTATTTTTAACAAAACATTTATTGGACAATAACTGAACAATAAACAGTTACAAACTCAGGTCAACAATACATTATCACATTAGCAGCTTATTATATTTCAGTTCTCCCTGATCAGAAACGGTGCACAAAACACTATTAAAACCCAACAGTTGTAAAAATCTCGTCAAATCCCAGGTGGCTCTGTGGAAGTAAAACTCCAACCTCAACTTGGCCTTGATGTTACACTTCCCCAGAGCCACCACATCAAGTTGAGGTCCAGCCTTCAGTGAGTCCCTTGAGTTAAATAAATAGCCATCTTTGCTTCTGCAATTAAATAATTTAAAATCCGGGATTTGAAAGTAGTGGCTTGACTGTAATAGACACCGTTGACAAAAATGGAATTGGTAAAATTCCAAAAAGGCTTAAAACATTCAAATCATAAAAAAAAACAAAAACAAAAAAACAGTCAGTCGTATGTAATTCATGAAAACACAAAACACACTCAGACAGTCTGTAAAGAGAACACTCATTTAAAACCCAAGGACTGATGATTGATAAAAAGGAGTTGAGGAGTTGCGAAGTATTCACCACTGAAGGCCACCAGTCCGTTTTTTTATCGGAGGCTGGTATAGAGTCCTCCACTGAGGTTTTTGTCCTCCAAGTTTGTCACTCCACACACTGATTGCTCTGCTGTGGAGAGTTCTCTTGTCTAAAAACACACCAAGATATTTAAAACCGTCTTTCTTCCATTCAAGACCGTGAGGGAGAATTGGGAGCCTAACAGATTACTTGCCAATGGCCAAGGCTTCGCTCTTTCCCCAGTTCACCCTTGCAGCAGACAAGACAGAAAACTTTTCAGTGATCTTCATTAAAATACGGACATGCTGATGATCATTTATAAAAACAACATCATCATCACCGTAGGCAGTAACCAGGCAAAACCAGACCATAAACACTCAAGCATATTTTCTGAAGGAGGGGTTCCAGGGAGTGTGCACAGAGCATCCCCAAGATTGTGCAGCCCTGTAGGACACCTCTAAGAACCCTAAAAGGAGAACACAGGCTACCGTTGATCTTTAGCACACTCTCAATGTCACTGTAAAGTACCTGGATCTTGGCAATAAGACCCTCGCTGAACCCAAAACCCCTCATGGTTTTCCAGATCAAGCCAGGCTCAATTGGGTCAAATGCCTTCGCTTGGTCTAATAAAATCAAACCAGTTTATAAACCCAATAAACCAGATACCTCAAAAACACCCTGAATTAGGTAGATGTTATCTACCATGCAACTGCCGGGGACACAATAAGTCTGATCCTGGTTGATGACCTGCTCCAGTGCTTTTCCCATCCTCCCGGCCAGGGCCTGTGAGAGGATCTTGTAGTCAGTACAGAGGAGGGACACACGGCACAAGTTCTTAATGTCATGCAGGATCCCCCTTTTTAGGCAACAAGCTGATGATTGCCCTATGGCAAGACAAGGGGAATGAGTCAGTGAGCAGACTTTCATTGTAGACGTCTAACAGGTCTTTTTCCAGAATTCCCCAGTAGGCCTTGTAGAACTCTACCGTGAGCCCGTCAGTGACGGGGGACTTCTGGCCCTGCATGCTGAGGAGGGTTGTTTGGAGTTCCTGAAGCTCCAAAGGGTGCTGCAGGTCATTGTTGGTCTCCTCTGTGACCTGGGCTAGTTAGTTGCAGAACTGCCAAAACAGTTCCTCTTTCTCTTTGTACTCACTTTGGAACAGAGAATGGTAAAAACCCACAGCCCTTTCCCTGATCTAACCAGGTTCACTCAGTTGCTGCCCTGTGTCCGAGCTGATCAGCTTTCTCTGTGCTTACTCTCCAAACTGAAAAAAAAAAAAGCTAGAGGGAGCATCCATCTCTGTGATGTTTAGGATCCGGGACCTGACCAATGCACCTTAGATTTTTACCTTGGACTAATAGACACCTCCCCTGAATATTGTGTTCAACTTCTGTAGAGTTTGGGGTAAAGTTCTAAAAAAAAGAAGACCCATCCCCTTAATCTGTGAGGTACTGTGGCTTAAGATGACCTCCCCCCTTCACTCTCTACCCCCATTCTGCTTCAGTTAAACTAAGAGTTTCTTGTAAATATACATCAATTCTCTTTTGGTTCAACGTTAATAAATCAAAGCACGTTTTTCAGCCTCCCTTGCCCCGTTAAAGAATCCATAATGGTTAAGAAGCTAAATCCAAGACACCAAAAACCCATAAAAATAATACAGTGCTATTATACATTATTCTAACAAATGCTGCTTTATTACTTTGGACATTATTTTCTTTAATCTAAAAACTTCCTGATCTGATAAACCTGATGCCTCCATGTCCCTGATGTGATGCCTTGCTTAGGAATAAAATAATCTTAAATTAGGAAAATATCCTTCAATTTCCATTCCTCTAAATCAGAGTTCACAGATTAACGGATAAGGGTATGGATCCGGATCCAGATCAAGAAACACACAGCCAGGCAGACGAGTTCCGAGCCAGCACCCATGTCAGAGGATAAAGAAAGCACATCAAGCAAGTCACAGTCAGAGAAACAGGACTACACTGAAAAACAGGCCGATGTCCAACGTCTATAAACAAAGGTGTTGATGGCAGCAGCACAGCTGATATTTCTCTCCAGGATGGCGTCACACCCAAACAGGAACAGACGAGGTGAAGCTACTATGAGAAAAAGCATAGAGAGCATAGCGTTAGAGACTGAACTAACTAATTCTGCTGAGTGGGACTATAGAGATAGAATGAAGCAGAATGGTTAAATAGGGGTCCCTATGTCCTCCAGAAGTCTAAGCCTAAAGCAGCATAACTATAGTGATAGCTCAGGATAACCTGAGCCCCTCTAACTATAAGCTTTATCAAAAAGGAATGTTTTAAGCCTACCCTTAAAAGTAGACAGGGTGTCTGCCTCACAGACTAAAATTGGTAGAGAAGAGCCTGATAACTAAAAGATCTGCCTCCCACTCTACTTTTAGAAATTCTAGTATCCACTAGTAAACCTGCAGACTGAGAACGAAGTGCTCTGTTCGGGACATAAGGAACAAATAGTATCTCTGACATAAGATAGAGCCATTTAAGGCCATTTAAGGGTTCTTAAGTGAGAATGAGGATTCTAAATTCTACTCTTGATTTAACAGAAATACAGTAAAGAGAAGCCAGGATATGAGAGATATGATCTCTCTTTTTAATTTTCATCAGAACTCTGGCTGCAGCATTTTGAATCAGCTGAAGACTTTTAACTACAGTTTGTGGACTTCCTGATAGTAAAGCATTACAATAGTTCAGCCTTAAAGTAACAAATGCATGGACCAGTTTCTCAGCATCACCCCTGGACAGGATATTTCAAATTTTTTGCAATATTGCGCAGATGAAAGAAAGAAATTCTAGAAACCTCTTTGATATGGGATTTAAATGACAGGGCCTGGTTAAAAATAACACAAAGATTTTTTTACTTTATTATCTGAAATCAGTTTAGTCAGATCCAAATGAGGTGACTGGCTAATCAGCCTCCTTTTCGAAGCGACTTTCAGCAGAGTTGTTTCAGTGCTATGATGAGCTCTAAAGCCAGACTGACAAGTTAAGTTACTTTCTGCAAGAGTCTTATGAAAACAAAAATTTTAAAGTTCTCATTCATGTTAAATATATTTTTTTCAATTAACATGTACTAAAATCTTCCAAATATGTAAGACTGTTCAAATTCAATTTATTGTGTAGATAAACAATAATATTAAGTATATATTGATGTGAATACCAACATATTTCTTTTTCTGGTGTTAAACTGTCTTTTTTTAACCGAAGAAATCAAAGTCTGACAGTGTTGTGAGTATGTACAGGACTATGATCAAAGGTAATTAGGACATATAATACTCAATGTTTGAATCATGAATTGCAGTTACAAATTCTAGCCATTGCAGATTTTTAAAGGATCAAGTAAGTCCAGCACAAGGCAAATAATACTTCTGGAATGTGACCCAACAGAGAACTGCTACATGAATGACAAATATATATAAGTATTTATTTAAAGTACTTTTAGATGTAATTTACTAAGAATAACGAGTAAATATTAAAATTCAAACAAAATATTTAAAATGATGAGCTGGAGTTAAAAGAAAAAAAAAATCAACAACGCAAAAACAGCATACAGACAAACTGCTCTGATTCTATAAACCTGATTGTGTTTAACAAGAAAAATGACAGTAGTTGCTGACATTTAATGCAGATTCTCTAGTCAAATAATCACAATAGATTTGAAAAGAAACAATTTCCGCAATTATGGTCCTCTGGTGGAACAAGGTGCCCAGTCCTCTGCAGTTTATGTCACATGTGAGAGTGTACCCTCGTCCCCCGGGACACACCCTGATTGCTCTGATCTGGTCTTGGCTGGGTTGAGTGGAGGCATTACAGGGCACTAGAAGAAACTGACTGGAGCCCACACGCATTCGTTGAGATATAGTCTCTCTCTCCTTCTGCGCTTCCCTCTCCAACCAAACCAGCTGCCATCAATGAGCAGGCTCATAAAAAAATTCACCTCAACAGGAAAAAAGCATCCAGCTTAAGTTGTAATTAGATGCAAGTGAAAAAATATCTATCAAAGAGAAAAACTTGTGCACAATGTGTGCTTTCCCCTTAAGATAAATAATACCTGCACAGTTAAAATGCATCGCATTTTCTTGTGTCTTCTTTGGTTTTAGGACATAATTATTTTCTATTGAGCATTTTTAGAGGGATTTATGTTACTCCTGAAAAAAAAAACCTTATACCAATGATCATCTCCCCTTGCTTCCTTATTACCAATCAGTCTACCAGAGAGGTTCTCCCAGTCTGATCGACCGTGAAAACCTGCAACCCATTTTGGGGCGTACTTGTTTGTAGCACATGCCATACCATCCATAGTAGGGGAGACATTTGGGAAAAACTCTTTATAAGTTATAAGAGCACCGACGCAGATGGAAGCACTCATAAATTATGCCATTAATTTGCATATTCAGGACACAAGACATTATGCAAATCCATATAATTTGCATAATGAAGTCGTCTTGTTGCCTTAATTGCCCAGTTGCTTCTTTTTATTTTAAAAATAAGGAACCTCTAAAAATAGAGTCTAAGAGTTGGAAAAATAATCTCTTAAAGCCACTTGGTAAATTCAAGCAAACCTTTATTAATTGCTCTAAACTGTTTTGACAATTTAACTAAGCCAGTGTTAATTATGACCACTCAGCAATTCTCTTAAGGGAAAGCTTTTTCTCTAATAATTTGATTTTGTCACCTGCTTTAAACCTCATAAAGTTGTAAACAGAAAATGCTTCAAAAGAGAAGGCAGTCATATTTGAAACAGTTTTGAGGAAAATATTTATTACTTATAAAAAGGCAGATAATGATAAATAGAAAGGCGCATATGCAGGTTATTATCAATAGTATTGCAATACATTTTTTTCTAAGTTGTATTTTTCTGTTTTTTTTTACTCATCTTTCAAAAAAGCAGCATTAATGGATGAAATGAAAATGTCTTTAACAGAAACAACTAATTGCGAAAAGGCTAAAGAAACCTAATGCGATTGATGATTGGGAAAGGTGGGATAATATAGAACTAATTAAAGAGAGAAGACTTAATTAGTAATATTGCAAGAGAAGAAGCGAGAAAAAAAGTGATCAGACAGATGATACTGATAATTAAACTGCTTTACTGTAGCAATATTTCGCATCATGAAAAGCCAGTAAAAGTCCACTTTAACTACAGTAGCAACATATAACTTGAGATCCTTCCTTTGCACTGTGGCACAAGCAGCCCTCTACTGTTTTACAATGGCATAAGTCCCCAAAAAATGGGGACTTATGCTGAGGAAAGACAAAACTGAAAAACACTAATGCCAAGTCTCAATTTTAAAAGGCAAGACTAATAGCAACCCTAATCAAATGCTTTTAGTCACAACTAAAAAATAGAGATCAGCTTTTTCAAAACTAATGAACATAAATGACAATTAATGTAAGCCAAAAAAAGGGAGAAACTGTATAGAGAGATCGGCATGTGAAAGAAAATTTGTGAAGATGAAGGGCGTGAGCAAGAGAGGGATTGAGATAGAAGGGGATAAACAAATAAAAGAAACAATGCGTGAATGTGCCTGATGGCAGGCAGAAGTTGGCACAGTGCCATGTATTCAATGCTATCACCAAGACGCTCCTCTCTTTGTTTAGAGATTTCCTGATAAGAATAGCTCAGAAGACAAAAAAGCCACTACCATCATTTTGATTGCCCCAGATTTCTTGGATGTTTTTGTTTTCCTTTTTTCTGATTGTAGGCTCTTATGATTCAAACTATGGATCACCAGACATCCCTGCATTTAATGCAGATTTGTATGACTATTAAATATCTTATTATGAACACTTAAATACATGACCTAATGTCCAGATTAACTGAAATAAATGGGCAGTAAAACTTTGCACCGAAATTAGAGTAAAGGAGAGGATGTTAAGCACTCTTGAGTGAAGCCATGGAGTTAATTAAAGATGATGTGAGAGAGGAAGTCAAGCTTTATTAATGGATACTAAGTCGACAAGAAAAGAGAGTTGACACAGGATTTATGAATACAAATTCCATAAAAAAAAAAAACTTTCAGCTGTTTTGTTGCTATGTGGAAAATGGGGAGTGGCGGCGGCACAAAAAACTCCTCCCACTCACTCCTTCTCACTCTCTCACTATCCATCTGAGCTACGGCTTGTGATGCCAGGCAGCCAACCATCTGGGCAGGAAACACTTTGCCAATTCATTTTTTGGCATAAAGGACAAGTCTTTTTGAGACGATGAACCAGTCTCATCGTTGGCACTTCAATATGTCAGCAAAATCTTTACCTTTGAGGATCGCTAGCGACAAACAACTTGGAAGTTTCACGTCTCAATTGGTTTGCCGGTTGAAACGTGATGGCTACTGGCATAAAAACTGGCAAAGGACACAGGAGATATACCGTTATCAAATCCAATCGGGACAATGGGATACCCTTCGCGTATCAGCTGGTAAAAACAAAAGAGGAAGAGCAAACGGGAGAAGACCTTGCAGAGAAGATAGGGCTAATTAGAGCAAAATTAGCATCGCTAATTAGGGGTAGTCATTCACAGAAACAATTTGAAAAATCAACAAAAGAATTAATAATAAGGAAGAGCGACAACATCAACAAAAGTCTAAAAAGAAAATATATAACATCGACAATAGCAAAGAGTTTCACTTTTAGTAAAGGACTTAAACTGACAGATTTTTTTTGCCAACTCGTTTCCCCCTTTACTCATGTGTAAACTGCTATTGTGCACACAACTAGCTGGCAGCAACGTTCAACGTCTACCACTCCAACAGATGCCACAAATCTGCCAGTGGCATGTGTTCATGTATACAAAAGGAGGAGGGAAGAATGGACCCGAGGGACTGTGCCTGAAGCTCAACAGCAGCTGTTTACAATGCCTAAGATATGAAGGAGAGAGACAAAAAAGACGCAAGGACTGGGTTTTTTCAACTGCAAGAAAAAATTATTAACGGACATGTTGTTACTTTAACATTTTCTTTATCGTAAAAGGACTGATACAAATTAATTTCACATGCACTTTTTCTGTAAAGGCATTCTAAAATATTGTATTGCATATTTCTGCACATAAGAATAGCACAAATGTTTTTGTAATTCATCTTTATTTAAAGCAATTATCAAGGACTTTAAATACTATGCATTCAGCATTAGCAGCATTAAAGCAAAGAGAGTTGGCACAGATACTATTGGGACACCAAATGGGCACATAGAAGATTGAAAAATGAAGGTAACCTGAGTGCAAAAGACATTAAGGGGGAGGTGCTGGCCTGCTTACAACCACTCTGGGGGTACAGAGGCCGTGGGAACTCATTACATCCTCCACACCCACATCGCTTTGACTTTTTTTCTGCCCCTTTCTTGCCAACCACCCAAAAGAACTGAACAAACTCCACCCTTAGAGGATTTTCCTTCCTGCGCTAAACTATCATAAACAGATGCAACACAGACCTAACAACTGGTCTGAACCACAGCTAGACACTGTCTCTGTGTCGCAAGGAGCGTTTCTCTGGTCCCAGCGAGCTCTGCTGGCACTGGGCACATATGGGCATCGCTGCAAAGACATAACGGAGGATTTAATCAATTACGCTTTCATTATTGATATGCATACGGAATTAAAAAAGTAATTAACAGCGCATGGATATTGCTCAGCTGGTCCCTTTCAACTGGCATTTTTTTCTTGGATTTATTTGGAAGAGCACCATGGTTGCACAATAAGAATAATTAAGGGAGTCATCCAAAGGAAGGGATTTTTGACATCTTTTTATTGCTACAAATCATTGGAGCGATCAATATGTGTGAATATGCCAGCAGCAAAAATGATCGTTGAACACATGGCATCTTTTCGGGCATTTTAAGCGCACTAATGAAGATCGCGACAAACGCGATTAACAATGTAATTAGTAACTGCTGGCGCATTTCTGTATTCATCAGACGGAATCACGTGGATATTTTAATCACTCGGAACTAATCAACGCTGGATAATCACCCTTTCATTTGATTCCATCGGGGATGTTAATTGTGGAGTATCTTCAATGCACAAATGGATTACAAAAAAGAGGGCTTGCACAACAGAGCAGGATGAAATGGGGGTGGAGTGTATCTGTGTGTGTTTGAGAGAGGGAGAGAGAGAGAAGGAAAGAACGGGGATATTTTTCTGCCTTCGTTATATGCCAGTACTCAAATAATGCCACAGTACTTACAAACACCGGAGAGAAAAGCTCCTGCTTGCAAGTCATGTGCAAGACACTTCTTCCTGGGAAACCTGGTCTCTTTGCTTTGTATGTGCTCCTTGGAGTACCATCTACCAGTTTGAAGACTCGGCATGTCTGACTGTGGATCTTACAAAACTGGGCTGAGAAGAAATCTTATGGGGATCTAATTTCTACCAAATTGGATATAATTTGTGCCATTCTCTTGATTAGTACATTAGCGTTATAAATCTTTGAAAGAATGCCGCTTGGTGGAAGTGAAATGCAGAAGAGAGACACTGTAGGAGGCACCAGTTAATGTTTTCAATGCTTAATCATCCTACAACAGAGCGCTTTAATGCATATTTCATTTGCATATCATTAACCGCCAAAGCATGCGAGGAAATGGCAGAAGAGAGCGAGGGAATGGAAACCGAAAAGCCAAAAAAATAAAAAATAAATTGGGTAAAAAGCAGCTCATTAGCTGATGATATTCTTTAAAGCAGTACGCTTGACCGAGACAGTTTGACAATTTGTTTATTTCAGTCTTTCCAACAAGGAATAATTAGTGATGTTATAATCCATGCAAAAGGCCATCACAGATACAGCAAATGTTGATGTAGAACTAATGTTTGTTTGTTGATTTGTAAAATGAAACCAAAATTTGATTTTTTGTATTTCTATTTTTTTAAGGGTGATGTCAAGAATTAGGAAGGTGAAATGAGTTCTCTTATATCACATGCAAACAATTCAAACAATATATCACTAAAGATAGAGTACTGAGTTGATAGAAGTTGTGTGTCTCACATAAGCAAGTTGAAGAATAGAAACAAACATTTTTACTTGATAGGGAACAATTCCCTCCAATTTTATTTAAGCTTTACACAGCTGCTATAAGTTGTTTTTATACAAGTATGATTAAACAATATTTTATGGTTAGATTCAAACTTTATTTATGGACTTTTGATACTCCCAGTACTTTAAATCAATTAGTCGAACTCTCCCACACAGACACACACACAACAACATACACTATGGAGCAGTGTTTGGTATTAACATCTGAATCTACCACAAGTTGATGATAAAAAAGATATCTACTGATTTTTTTAAATCGGGGCTTTAAACTATTTAACACAAAATAACTAAATTCACAAAAATGTAGGATAGGATAGGATTCTTTTTATATAATGAAAGTTATTTTATAGCTTATAGATGATTAGATTTGTTGTAAACAATGGCATGCATAATTGCAACATTCACAATAAAAAAACGTATATAGTGTTTTTGTTTTTTTAATTAACTGAGCTCATTAATTCCAGTTACTTCCCCCCCCTCTATGCCCCTTTAACAGGCACACTTCCTTAATTCACTCCCCTTCCCACAAACCTCACTCGAAGACAGAATATATTTAAATGAAGTGAGCTTTACGCCTCATATAATTAGCCATGTTTGGTAATTGGAGAAACGAGTAGCGCATGGCCAGGGGGCAGGGTTGGAGAGATGTGTAGCAGGCTGGCAGGGGGAGGCCCAGTAAATTGGTTGGGTATGAGCTTGGCGCTTTGTAATCATGGCACATGCAGATGTCGCTGTAGTTCTTCCAAAAGCATCTACTAAACGAGCGGGGGGGGGGAGTAACTAGGAGCTCATTTGACATCACATATTGTATGTCCATGTTGCGTTTATAAAGACTGAAAACTGGTGGTTTGGCGAAAAGAGGGTGGCAGGCAGGACCAGTTAAGATGTAATGGGTGGAGATGGGTTGAGGGGAGATCTCTGCCAGTATGAGAGAATGCTGATGCAAATAATAAAGCAGGAAAGGTTAACCAATACTAGTGAGATGTCATAAGATTTAGACATTATGCAGGATGTTGGTATTAATATGCATGCAAGCCCTCTTTATTATGCAGCTCAACATGAGGTAATACTGCCAGGCTGTTCTGCCATGCCTTGGTTACTCTGTGAATGTTATCTCTCTCTGAACAACATAGCCTCCATTTCCTCCCACTCCTATTAAAATGTTTAATTAGCGATCATAACCAGAGGTCAATATGAAATGGAAATGCAAGCTTCTTTTAACGGGTGAAAAAATAAAACAAATATATAATAAATATATTTAATTTAATGCCTACTTTTAGCAGCATAAATTACCAACATTTCTAACTCTTTTAGGGGCATTCTTTTAATCTCTTCATAGTAGATAAAAAGCCTAACAAGAAAAATTAAACATGAGAGCTACGTGAACTTTATTGTTCACATAGCTCTAAGCAAACATAAGTATGTAAAAAAAGTGATTGCAAGTTACTCATAGAAAAAAAAAATAAGATAAATTATTAAAGCTTTAAATGGATATGTCAAATTGACTGCCACATATTTATTTATTATAATACCATATAGAACAAAGAGTAACTTGTAGCAACTTGTAGTACTTGATCAACAATTTTAAACAGACATTTTGTTAGCTTTGCATTTTGGTGTTTAGTAAATTTCAAGATGAAAAGATAATTAAAAAAATGCCACATCTATGCAAATTAAAAAATATATAAATAATATTCTGTTTTTTTAATTATGTCTAAAAATATCACATTCTGCGTACTGTAAGATTCTTATAGATGTAATTGTTCTCATACCCCATTCTTATTTCTTGCTGTAGTAACCGGTACAGCTCACTGTTTTACAGTTACCTCATCTGAGAATTTTCAGAGCTGTAACATCAACTTTTGGCTTAACACACAGTTAGTAGACGGGATCTCCAGCTGCAGATTAAAACGGACATACAGTCCATTCAGAAGACTGGCTACGCACATCATGGACTGAAAATTGTTGAACACTTTTATTGAGATCAACATGTTTTAATGGACATTCCAAAAGCTCCGTGTTTATCCTCAAATTTTCTATTCCAAATTAGGAGTGTTTGGAGTAGTTGTTTATTCTGTTTTGGGCATCCCACAGTTTACTGGGTGTGAAGATGAAAATTCTGGAGGTGTCCATCCTTCCATGTGATCTACCTTATACAAAGCACCAGAAGTACTGACAACAAAACATCTAGAGCACATGACTCAGCCATTACCATGCTAAACAGTTGGTACATGCTATATTCTTTAATAAAAAAGTTTAACATTGGCTTTGGAACACTTCTTAATTTTCAGAATTAGTCTCTTTTCTTAAGTCATAAAACATTAAAGTGTATTCATATTTCAGTTTATTGTCAAGGAGTGGATTTTGAACTAGTGGCTGCATTCTTGGTTAATGGTAATGTTAAAATGTCTTTAGTTACATAGTTTTTAATAAATGAAGTGTTTTTAATTAAGATTAATTTTAATTTCAATGTGCTTTACTGGAGATATCAATGTTTGTCAAAGAGCACTACTGTAATCTACCGGTTTGTGACGTCATGGTCCAGTATCGGCTGTTGAGCAAGTCCCAGTGCTGTGCTGGTGTTTGTCACAATGCGCTATGATCCATGATGACAACGACCAGCAGAGAGTAACAGATTAATGACGTGTTTTTTCTCTGGCCAGAAGTTCGATGGCAAATCTCCCCTCATCAAGTTGGCAATCCAACAACAAACCCGTTGTCGATCATGATTTAGAAAGAGGAAATCACTATTTTTTTTTCACTTTTACCCAATGTATTGCAACATTTAACTTCCATGCACTTGGGCATTGTCAGGTTAACTGTAGCTCTTGCAACTTTCAATGGTGAAGTCCTCTCGAAATCTTAAATAATTGTTGTTGATTGCAGATGTGTCTAGTAGCGCAGGCATCCCCAACCTCGGTCCTCGAGGCCTGCTGTCCTGCAGGTTTTAGAGGTTTCCTTGCTCCAGCACAGCTGATTTTAATTTAAAGCTGATTAACAGGCTTTTGGCCTACTGCAATAATTCTAATCAGCTGTGCTAAAGCAGGGAAATCTCTAAAACCTGCAGGACAGTGGGCCTCGAGGACCAAGGTTGGGGGTGCCTGTAGTAGCAGCCACTGATTGTGCTTGTAATCTGGGGAGAACTGTGCTGGGCTTACCGCACCCTGACGTTACTGCTGGAAGATGTCAGGAGTGAGGTGTTACTATATTTGGGCAAAAATGGCCATTCCCAGCCACTCAGTGATCGCAATGAAAAATATTGTAATATTGTTTTTTTTTTTTTACTGAGAAACGCTAAATTCTTTAAATCACCACAAATGTATTAGTTTAGATATAAATAATAACCCCATGGTTATTCCTTCCTGACTGAACTTTTTCTTTAATAGTCGCAAGCCTAAGCTGGTTCCTTAACAATTATTATTTTTAAACTTTAAGATTGATGAATTTTGGACACAATGTGGTGTCTCTACAAAACAAAAAACATCAAACTTTTTTTTTTCAAGGCAGATCAAAGCAAGGCTTGGAACAGTCTGTCTAAAGTGAAGTCCTTGAAATTGTAGGTGTAAAAACCAATTTGAATATGGCAAGGCAAAGTTTATTGAAAAATCACATTTCAGTAAAACACCAATCCAAAGTGCTTTACATGATAAAAAACATAAGAAAAAATTTCACTTTGATATGATCCAGAGAAGGAAAAAAAAAAGTTGGACGGTAGACTGAAAATAATAATTTTTAAGTAAATGGTTTAAATAAAAAAGTCAAAAGCAGCTCTAAAATGTTTCTGTTTTTTCTTTAGCCTATTTCATTTGAAACATCTGCAGTTCTCTATTAGTTTATTCCTGATAGAAGGAGCACAGAAACTGAATGCTGGTTCTTTTTGTTTTGCTTGGGTTCTTAGGATGTACAGTTCAACCAGAAGACCTCAGTGGTCTGGAGGGTATAACAAATCTTTAATGAGTTTGATGCATTGTGTTTTTTAAAATCCTGATATAACATTAATCTATAAATCCTTTAAGTGTTCTTTCTGTGATCGAGGGCCAAATTTGTAGTTTTCTTTATGTGCCTCAGAAGATTCATCTCTGAGTCTCTCGAAGCACCCTGATTTTGGTCCTGATCAGTAGTTTATAGCTGTAAGTAAAGCTGTTTGCTGACTCATTATATGTCCTCGTTTTGTCCAAAAATGATCACTTCAGTTTTGCTTTTATTCTCGTGAAAAAAAAACAAAAAAAAATCATAGCACATCCATTAACTTATTTGTTGATTGCATCTACCCTACACTTAATCGAGTTTAGTCATTTGGTGGTTATAGTTGAGTGGTTCTTGTAATTAATCTTGTTGTTTGTCATAATATGAGTTGAGGGAGCATGTAGGCTATTAGATGGAAACTTGAGAAACATATGTAATTTTTGTGGTCTCCAATATTAGATTCGTTTTTGACATATAAAAAGGACCTGTCCTTCATGTAAGACTCAAACTATTTAAGTGGAGCAACCAGTAATTATATATTACCAGTTAATCCAATAATGTACCATGATTGACAGCTACACTGACCTGAAGTACACTGATTTTTTCATTAATAATCTCCATTTATATGGATGTAGTTGACCTTGGTACTGTGTTCAGCATAAACACCTGAGCTGAAGTCATTAAACCAGCTAATAATCCTTAAGAAATATTTATCTACTGAAAATGTTTCTTTCAATGACCTTACTGGTGAATGGGAGGTTTGAGATGTACTTGTAATTTTGAAGTAGCTTTGAAGTAACTCAGTTTTTCTAAAAACACTTTTTTTGAATCGAGGCAGACACAGGCAGCACTTTTATATATATATATATAAAAAAAAAAGGCTGGGGGTAAAAATTCTCAGAAAAATAAAATGACCATTAATTTTCTTAACTATTAATTAGATTTGTAAGTTACAATGATTGGAATTGTTTAGGTCATTATATATGATCAAGTATCAAATCTGACAATGTCTTTATCAGATATATAACCAAAATGATCTTCTTTTAGACAAGATTGCAGGTATGAAATTGAGATTTGATCAATGGTAGTGTATTTTTTTGTGGTATTGGCTATAAAAACAAATCTAAAATATATTTACATTAAGCCTTCTACACCTGATTTTGCATTGAAATGACTTGTTCTGGTTTTAACTTCTTAATTTTAATTATATGAAATTTATATCAGCTTTTAGGTTTTATGATCAATAAAAAAAAAAGATGATTTATCTAAAAAAGACCAAGATCAGTATGCCATCTATACCCATGATAAGTAGATGAAAATGTTTTATCAAAACTGTGTGTTTTCCCATACATAGCCACTGTTTTGAGTGAAGTATGTAGATTAATTATTATTCAGCATTTCCACCATATCATTATTAATATGGCTTCATGGAGGCGACTACTGTGACCTAATGTATCTGACCAGCACTTCATAAGTTATTGTGAAGGTCAACTGTCAATCAGCACACACAGTAATGATAATCAGTCTTTAAAGTCAGTAAGAGGACACCGTTAGCACCAGCAGTAATGGCTGATAAAAGAACTGTCATAACTGATAGCCTCTAGGGATGGTTCCTTCAAGTCTGATTAGGTGATGTGACAAAAAAGAGAAGGTGGAAGCTACACAGCTGAGTGAACATGCATTTCAAAAAATAGATAAGATGGTCTTAAATCATTAGCTCACACAGAACAATCTAACAAGTTAGATAATATCTAGAGGTCCAGCTTGATGTCTTCAGCACTACAACATTATAAACTCAAAGCAAAAAAGCCAGTTTCTCTAATGAAAGAGAAGGTAAAAAAAGTCAAGGACACAGAAGGAGGAAACACAGACTAAGTGCAGTCCTCTAAGCATACTATGTCAGAGAGATAAAGATGTAGCATTCCACTTAAACTGTTCTGCTTGGTTGGATGAGAAGTAGAGTGCTTCAAATAGTAAAGACTGACTACCTATGAGAAATAGACATCTGGGATTCATGGGTCCAAGATGCTCTCTGAGATTCTGTATATGGGATTGTTTTTGTCGAAATGAAGAAAAAGCTTGACATCTTGCATGATCTTTATTCAGAACCAAGCTTAAAACAGAAGCATGTGAAAGAACAGTTGACTTTCAAAATAGAAGTCAGAAAAGAAACCTATTAAAAGAAATAAAATGAATGTGTGCAAGGGGAGGATAAGAGATAGTTTGTAAAAATGGTTTGTCTGTACTGGTCCCATAAGGCCTGAACTGGGCAGCTGGCAAGGGAGCCATTACATGCATGTCTCTGACAGCTCACTCTGCCATTAAGGCAGCAGAAAGTTAACACCAGCAGCCTCATGCCCTGGCTTTACAATGCAGACTCTATCATCCAACCATGCATATAATTTAATACTTTAAGTGGACATTTACTTCACCTTTGAGGTCTTTACAGGCACTTAAAACATTCAACAAGGTCTGCAACAATCTTTACAGAGATACTATGCATTCCCATCTACAAATTGCCCAGAAACAATTGTCCTACAATTTCAATGCAAATTATAAGACAAGAGCCCTTAAACCAAACCACACCTGCCATAATTAAAAATAAATAAATTTATAATAATTAAATAAATTAATAAAGGACTCATAAATAAAAATTGCTGGTGAAATAATGGCTTGAAATTTGAAATTAGTGAGTCACTAACTAAACTAAAGAAATGGCACAAATCATCACCCTGAAAATACCACTCCCACTGTCAAACATGGTGGTGGTAGCAACATCGTTTGGGTGTGCTTCTCTTCAGCAGGGGCAGGGAAGATCGTTAAAATTGATGGGAAGATGGATGGAGCCTAATGCAGGACCATTCTGATCAAATAAACCTGGTGGAGTCTGCAAAGGATCTGGGACAGAGATTTATCTTCCAACAAGACAATGATCCAAAATCTACAATGGAATGGTTCACAAATAAACTTATGCAGATGTGAGAATGGTCAGGTCAAAGTCCAGAGCTGAATTTAATCAAGAATCTAAGGAAAGAACAGAAAACTGCTGTTCACAAACACTGTCCATCCAGCCTCACTGATCTCAGTCTGTTTTGCAGGAAGAATTGGCAAAAATTTCCGTCCCTCAATATTCAAAGCTGATGAAAACAAACCAAAAGCAACTTGCATCTGTAATTGCAGACAAAGCTGGCACTAGAAAGTGTTAACTCAAGGAGGCTGAATAAGTTTGCACACCAATTTTTATTTTTTATTTGTTAAAGAAGTTTGAAGTATCCAATAAATTTTGTTCCACTTCATGATTGTGTCCCACCTGCTGATTCTTTGGAAAGAATTACAATTTATATCTTTATGTTTGTTCCGCCCGCCAGACTGGAGTTGTGACAGGCAGCCCGGGCCACAGGCGGCTATGCTCTACCCCTTCTATTCATTCGGCTAGCTAATCTGAATCGTTCAATTCCATTTCAAGAGCGAGATCATCTGTGGTAGTAGCACTAGACACCTTCCAGGCATGTGAGTAAAACTAGCAACAGTTCAGCGGACAGGTTGAATGAAAGGTAGTCAGCGCCCACGGGTGACGTCATACACGCGCCGCTTCGGTTTAAAAAAATATAAATATAAAAAATATAACCGCGGATGTCTGGGGGACATTGATTCACCTACATGTTAAGAATGCTGGAGCACCATAAAGAATACATTATGAACAGTTTAGTTCGTTCCTTCAAGTCGTTGCCCATAGGAAGACGTTACTTGGATATACTGTAACCTAACCAATATATCTTCAGAACAGCTTCAAATGACACAAAACTCATATGGGTGAGTAGAACATGAAGTAATAACGTAAAATCAAGGGCCCAATGTAAAAAAAAACGGTGTTCCCCTTTAACCATTCTATTTAATTTCCCCTTATATTACTTTATAAATTGTATTGGAATTATATAAAGATTGAATGTGTGATATATAAAATCAGGTGCCTTTTTTACTGGCCCAATCATTGTGTACTCGGTACTATGACTTAACTCCCTTTACACAGCACAAAGTTAAGTTGTTAATGTCTACAGGATCTAACCTTTTTGTAAAAGATATTAGTTTTATATTTAAGAAGCTTGTAGAATAAATGTAATTGCTGACTTTTGATCCCCAAACCAAGTTCATATTCATATATCATGCTAAAGCAATGTTAGGGGACTTGGTTAGTACTGTACCTAACACATTGAAATTACATACTCACATCTTAATACTCAGACCTCCTGCAATAGCTGATACTGTGTTCACAATTTATTACAGTGAGGTTGCTGCAACAGACAGAAATCACCAAAGAGCAGTGTTAATGTGCACACCAATCCCTTAAACCTTTAACCTGTTTACAAATATTAACTTGTTATAAAGTTTGCATAATACTGCTCACTTAGCTTTTGGGCAAATGTACCTATAAAAAAAAAAAAGTGAGCAAGTGAGCAAGCACAAGTTAAAACTTTGCAGTTTATTTATTTTTTACATAAATGGCTAATTAAAGTAATGTAATTAATTAAAGTAACACTGCAAAATGTATGCATGAATAAACTGCTTCAGTGTACGTATCCATAACACATATTTTCAAACAATAATCTGATGTAATGATTGCTGCAGCAGAAATCCGTATGCATGTGCCTGACAGATACATCACAGCAGGTAGAACATGCCTAAAGAGACAATTCACTACAGGTAACCTTTCTGAGAATAGAAGATGGTGTTGCATCACTAAAAGGTATCCAAGAAATCCTTCTTCATAAAACCTCCTCTGCATAGTCCTGCTTTTTATTATCAGCATTTTGCAGCGACAAAGTGTTGCAATTAGAGTAGCCTTTTTTCATGCAAATTTATTTGACAGCACAACAATCAGTTAATTATGCTGGCTCCTGTGTCATTCTCCTTCAATCTCCTGCCATCTCCCCTTTTTCTGCACAGTTTTCCCTGGCATTTGCAGGGTTCGCTATATTTGCATTATTTATCATGTAAGGTTAGTGTATGCAACACTCAGGGCAAGGGTGTATAGTTAGTGGCATATAATAAATGCTAAACTAAAAGTTCAGTCATTCGCCTTACTTGTGCTACACCACTGTCTTTAACACGAGAGAGAAATATTTTGTGTACAGTTCACATTAAATATTTAACACTAAATAGACATATCTTCATTTTTTTATAAAACAGTTACTGATTTAAATCAAATGTGCACCTCTTCAGATCTGGGGCTCCAGCTAAAAAATAAATGAGAATTCTGAAGATTATTTTAAATTCCAAGTATAAATAAAAAAAAAAAAAGCTAATTCTGTAAATATTTATTTTTTACTGCCTAAGCTTATTTTATGAGTAATAGACATACATGAAAAAGAAGATGAAACAGATCATTTTCATGTTGCTTGAAGGTATTGTAGAGGATTTTCGCGAAATTTTTTAAAAGACCAACAAAAAAAAATCACATGCACAACCCTGTACCTGCTCCCACCTGAACAAGCCTATTTCTCCTTGTCTACGCTCTGTTTAAAATTAGCTGTTCTCATAGCTCATATTAGTGTATACAAGCTTGTATGAGCTTGTATAGGCTTGTACAACATACAAGCTGTGTCCGAATGTCCGTCCTAACCCCTAAATCCCTTAGTCACTATATAGGGCAAAGACTATATGGTCGACTTTATAGCAAACTCAGTTAACTTACCGTTTTTGATTTTTGCTCCCAGTTGGTCATATAACTCCTCCTCCACCACAAGGTGCCCAGCCATCTTTGTTATTAGTCTCTGCTGTCAGGTAGCGACAGCCTACGGCAAAAGTTAGCCGCTGTGACAGCAAAACCCATAATGCTTTGCATGGAGAGTTCCCCTTGCAAGGCATATATCTGCATCTTCCAGACATGGTCAATGTGGAGTCAACAAGTCATCTCCATGTCATGTATTGGTTCTACCACGCCACTGAAGCAGGTGAGTCCAATCTTCACCGTGAATTAACCTGTGCAGATTGGACTCACCTGGTTAATTGGCTGGGTAGATTAAATACATGACATGGAGATGACTTGTTGACTCCACATTGCCTATGTCTGGCATCTTCTGAAGCCTTTGTTTTCTTCTAATACAGTTCGTAGACACTTTTTCTCTTATGACCCTTGGCCATTTTCAAACAACCACTGTGAGTAAAGGTAAGCTTTAATGACTTTCTGAAACCTTAGCTTACTACATATAAATGCCTGAAAGTGCGCATGCACACAAAAAGATAGCTAACGGAACAAGCTTAAATAAACATATCAAAAGAATGATTGACAATTAGGAGGACAATTTTTTTCAGATAACCCACCCGGAAATAAAAAAATCGTCCTCTGTGCCTTTAAAACACAATATTAAAGCATTCCTTTATTGCAATTCTGTTATTCAACAAATAAATATCATGATTACTTATGTTGTTGTTTTTATTAGGAACAACAACATACACTTTAATTTAAACCTGAAAAAGTTTATATCAAAGTTTTATATCAATTTAAACATACATGAAAAAAATTGTTTACCATTGCCTAAATCTAAGCTGCTTAATTTTTCTGACAATTTAAATTTTTAATGCAGTTGCTTTTGCATCTTCTCCCTTTTTAACTGTCGTCCTCCAGAAATTTTTTCCCTAAAATGTGAAACAAGTTTACTTCTACCTTGAGATGCAGCTACGTTCTTGCAAGTTTTGTAGCTTCCTGTCAAAATCTGTAATGAAACCACTTTTATATTAAATAGATTTTTGGCGATAACGCCCTGTTCTGAAGACAACTGAGTTTGCTATTTGACTTAACCCAAATCCGAACATGTCATAAATGTTGGTGTGTATTTCTCAAGCCAAGCCTAAAGAGAGGAGCAAATTGAACATTTAACACTGTGCTGCTGTACCTGCATGATCGTGTAGACGTTGTCATGATCTTGGAACTGATGACTGGTAGGATTACTAATTTCATTCACCTGCCCATCTCCACCCAGTTTTTTATTACCGTTCATCTGTTTCACCTGCTCCAACCTCTATTTAACTAGCCTTCAACCAGTCATCAGTGCCGGATTATTCAAATCCTTATGTGAGAGCTCTCTAGCATTCCTGTGTGTTTCTAATTGCCTGATTCTGACCTGTTCTGCCTCTGGACCCCTAAGCCCATTTTTCCCTGTTCTGACCTGCTTGCCTGACCTGTACTCAAACTCCTGCTGGATTTTTGCCTGTGTACCAAACCTAGAACAGATTCCTGAAACTGTCCTGGATTTACCTTCATTACCTCATTGAACCTTTAAACTCCTGGCACTCACTCGCAAACGCATCCTCATCACCGACTTTGGCTTTGCCTACTGGATTATTCTGCTTTCCTTTATCTGCTTAGTTCTGTTCTCCAACCTCCTGGACCTCAGCGTCTGGGACTCTCTGGGCGGTGCCCCTGCATCTTGTTGGCTACGGACCGACTGGAACAAACCTCATCCTCTAGACACTTTGTAAGATAGACGTGGTCAATAACCTGTGTTCTCCTCCTGCAGAGGTTCCTGCCTTAGATGCCAACTCTGTTCTCTGCAGTTGCGTCTTATAGAAATTTTTTTGTTAACTGTCTTCCCACCTCGAATACTGAATCCTTTTGTTCTGAGCCTGACAGATATATGCTTTAATGTAATATGCTATAATGCTTAAACCTTGCAAGCCACATTGGAGGGTACACATTTCTAATGATGGAACATGTTTGGTTAGTAAACACATGTAACTTACCTGTTGAAAAGTAAAGCAGCAACTCTTTTGTGGCTTTGGAGCCACTTTTCCTCCCTAAGTCAGTTCCAAATCTTGACTGATGTTCACCCTAGCTTGAATCTGAGAAATCTAATGCCAAGAAGAAATCATTTTTTTAGCTCTGTCACAGGGGCACTAGAATGTGGCCACTACCAAGCTTCATCTCTAATGACTTTAAACTACGATTCCTATAGGTACAAAATATTTTTCGTGTAGACACTGGCATCATTACCAAAAGTAAATATGTGTATATTTTAGACCCATCCAATTCATGAACCAATTCTGTTTTATACTTTTTTTTTTATGTATAGTTTTCTCTGTGGATGTATTACTGGTCAATAATTATTTGTTTTTATGAAAAAGTTGTAGCCAAGCTGTAGCATCAACTGTATAAGCATACCACCCCACATACACACAAACACATCATGTACATAATGTGTTTCCACAGCTATGTTAATATAACTGTGTCCACACTGTATGCATGTGCGTTTACATTAGTATACACCAGGGATGTCAAACTGGTTCCAGATAGGGCTGTGTGGCTGCAGGTTTTCTTTCCAACCAAGCAATAGCACACCAGACTCCAGTCATCTCATTAAGTGAGTCCAGTTTTAACACGATGGACACCAGATAGTTCATGATTGTCCCTGTTGATTTGTGGCGTGGGATAACATAACGCAGACCACGCTTCAAAATTGGGCATGAATCAAAAATATCTGCATCATACCGACGACCTCACTGCGACACACTGCTGCGAAAGTATACCCAGCCCTTCACTCCCCAACCGGTTTTAGTACTCCATTAATAGTGCTATTATCATTTTTTACACATTTCTTTACATTGTTATTGTTTAAATAGGAACAAATATGTAAAAATAAAGGAAAAATAATTATCTCTATTTATTTTGGAATCAAATTCTTAATAATAATTAAAAAAAATCTTAGGTGGGAAATATTTCAAGATTTATTTTTAGTTCCTAAATGTGGCTTTGGTTAAGTAAAGACTAAATAACTATCAAGGTTTCAGTTGATTTAAAAGTGTTCTGGTAAGCTACCTTGTATTAGCAGTTGTAACCTAACCAGGCACAGTTTCCTACCTTGTCTCTTGGAGAAAGTGCTGTGGTTAAGTATCGGGTGAAAGCTATATAATAGCTTATAATTAGCTATATAATTCAGTTGTCAATGTTTGAATTATGTTTTGTATTTCGCCACGATGGTGAAGTTGTTTAAGTCTTTAAGTCACCTGTAGTGCAGGAGAGCTGGGTTTCAATAAAGGTTGCATCTGGAAGGCATCTGGCATGAAATCTTGGGTAAGTCTTAATCACATGTTTTGTGCCCCTTGAAATAAGGAGACAGTCGAAAGGATTCAAAGAAATGTTAATATGGTATTTGTTACTCAGCAAATTATGAATGAAATTACATAGAGCTTTAAAACAGGGACAATTTGGTCTGACTGCAATGTATTGGGAAATTATTAATTTGTTCACATGCCTGCAACCATAGCACAAGTTCATCAAGGATGAAATAAACAAGATTAAAAACCAGTAGTAAAAGTGGGAATCAAGATTGAATTTGTCTTCAGCACAGTGGACTCAAATTTGAACTGTATGGTCATCAACAGGTACCTGGAATAAGATTTATACTATGTAGAATTTCACTTGAACAACATGAATCAATCTAAAAGCTACATGTAAAAAGTGTTCGCAAAAGGGGGGGACATTCAGTAAAATTCTTTGAGCTAATTGCTCAGTTTTTAGCCAATCAAAGATGCGATAGAAGCTTGGTTTTCTTCACAACTAGCAAAGTCAAATGACAAACCAAACATCTTACCAAATCTGTTATAGGGAACATCTTCTCATCTACAAAGGCAAAATTCGATGGTATTACAGTTAGAAATGAAAAAAGTTATAAAAGTTTTTAAGTCATCCATACAGGAATGCAGGAAGGCATGTTTTTGGCCCTGAGGGACTGTACCTTTTGCCAAAGAGGAAAGTGTGGAACAGTTTGTTCAGGGTGCAAAAATGAGGTGGAATCTTTCCTACTCGTCTCCGTGTCCTGAAGGTGTAGAAGTTCCTGGAGATGGAAGATTGCACCCAATCACCCTCTCAGTAAAGGATAAATGATAGCAGATGGTAATGGAGGGAAAAATGGTGTAATAGGGTTGGTGGAAGAGTAACAGGGGTTTGTCACCAGTTAACTCACAAAGCAGCCGTAGAACTTGTTGAGCTCATTTGCTAAGAGAGTAGTTAATGATATTTGGAGCTTTAGGTTTAACATGTGTGATCTATCTGTACCGCCTCCCCAAGACAGATGTAGTGTTCTTTGCAGAGGTCTTTTTTTGCCTCTCTTAGTTGTCATCATTTGATCTCCTCTTGAGCTTCCCACAGCCAGCCACCACCTCTACCTCACTCTGGCGTTTTGTCTGCCCTATCTGCGATTTGGGCTTCTCTCCTCTACTGCTGTCCTCCTCCAATCTTATACTTTAGTTCCTTATCTACAAAGGCATGCATGGCCAGCTGTATTGTTTCGGTTCAGGTGCCAAATTGTTTTGTTTATTTATTGTTTTAATTATGACAATTGTTGTTTTCAAATTAGTTTTCTGCTGCTCTGTTCTGCTGCTCCTGTCTGAGAACTAGAACACAGTCTCACCTTACCTCTGTTGTCTGGGTGATTCGTCCCTCAACATTGGACAGCAAGTCCTCGACTGGGTCACGGATAGACAGAAGTGCTGGTGAAAGTGACCTTCATTTAGATGCAGATCATGGGGGAGGTGGTGGTATTCTCAATACTGGTCCAGACTCTGTAGTATCAGGTGAATTCAGCTGATGATTAAAGACTTTCTATAATAAAAGCTAGTATACTGGAAGCATTTTACGCTCCTGTGTTTATTTTCTGGGTCTTAATAATAGAAGTATGTTTGTCTTGTCATGTGTTGAGTAATTTTCATATGTAATCTCTTTCCAATTCAACTGGATAAGGTTAAAAGAAATGCAACAAAATGTCAAAATAACCACATTTACTAAGTTCTTTTATAAAGACATATGTGTGTTTGCAAGTAACATCTCATATATTCTAATAATCTTCTTTTAGTATCGTTGATATTGTTTATGCTATGTTCTTACCTTTGCTGTTGGATAGATAGATTTGCCAATGTATGTTGTGTGATTTTCAAATTAAGTTAACTTTGTTCACTCACAGTGAATTATTGAATACCTAGATACATGACCAAAATGGCCAATAACTTCTGTTTTTTCCCACAACAAAACAGAAAAGAGAAGACACAAGCCACACTCTCAAATGTCTATCTATTCTATATTCTTTGAAGTGTTTTTATTGTCAAAAAAGCAGATTTTGGAGGTTGACATGCAGCTTTTGGCGAAGTGCCAGCAGTAGTCACAATTGAAACATGCATCTTTAGAGGCACATGGTAAATGGCCTGTACCTACAACAGTTTTTCAAGTCAGGAGACTTGACCAAAGTGCTTCACTTTTATATTCGGTCTTTCTTCCATTCAAACACACACTAACACACTGATGATGGCAAGCTACATTGTAGCCACAGCGGCCCTGGGGCTCACTAACAGAAGCGTGGCTGCCGTACAGTGGCCACCATCTGACCACCATTAGTAGGCAACGCGGGTGAAGAACATGACACTGTTAGAAAAATGTAAATGTTATCATTTTATTTATATTAACTTACAGGCATTCGGCCTGCTAGGAATGTTCTGTTGCTTTAACTACAAACGTGGAGAACAAATGGTTCTCCCATGTTGTTCCATATGCAATGATCATGGTTTTTGGACATTGGGAACTAGTGTCCATATTTCATCTTGACATGATCTGTGAGGGCAGAGAAAACCACAGAGACAACCAGATTCCTCCTCTTTTCCTGCTCTCTTGCCCATGAAGCTGGGGTCCGCTTCGGCAACATCTCCGGCAAGATGGGGATCCAAGGCTCAGGTGGAGCCAGATCTCCAGAATCCTCAAGGATAATTCATCATGGTTTTCTTTCAGAACCAAACAGACCTTTTGGAACACATTTCTCTTGAGTTTCAGAACTTAAGCTTACACTGTGCGATTTTTAGGGCGATTTTCCAGCCTCTCACGACCACCTCATGATCATTGCCCAGGACGGTCAGAGCGTCGGGCCAAACATAAACGTCATGGGTAAATCGCTCAGTGGGCATGCGCCGACAATGATTCTTCTTTTTCTTCTTCCTCTCAGATGTAAACACAGAAGCATGGCGGTGCAGTGAGTGAAATGGAATTTTTTCAGTAAAATTGATAGACCGCAGTAGCCATGTTTGCTCAGCCATGTCTTTGTCCAAATATGTCGTCACCTTTTCTTTTTAGTACTTTCAGCACAAAATTGCACAAATTGCCAAGGCAGCGCCTTTGACTCTAGTGAGCTTCATATTCCCCTTCTATTTGTTTGGCTTCCGGATAGATGAGACAGAGCGACTCCATCTCACTGCGGAGCTGAGTCTGACATGGTTTTTAGATGTACAGTGTGAGCAGGTAGATCGCATCAGAGCGTCGGGCCAAACATAAATCTTGAGCTGTGAACTCACACTGAACAGAAAAACCCTGCAGTTTAGTTGTACAGTGTGAGCAATAGCTGCGTGCAACAATTGAAAAAATTGCACAGTGTACGGCTTTACATAGCCAGACCGGAAAGAAAGCCTTCTAAAGACCCTTGGTGTGAGCCACTGAGACAAAGAGGACCCCTGCTGTGTCCTGACTGCTGAGCTGCTGCTGGATGAAACTCAAGCCTTCTAAATGGACATGGACAAAAAGGTTTGCAGGTCTGGCACAATTAGTGACAGAATAGACAATATGTCCCTTGATGATATTGATCATTTCATGTGTTTACTGATGAGTAGAGACAAAGCTAACAGGATGGACTGCATGCTACGCTATGCTATACAGAAAGATGTTTTGAGCTATTGTTGAGGCTCGGACAAGCTTTATTTCACTAAGGGTTAAATGCTGATATAACATTAGTGTTCATATGTTCCTCATATGCAGAGTTGACCACAGATATTTCAGGGAGTGAAGATTCTCCATTTAGGGTCTACGCTCCTCTTCAGCAAAAAAGTAACTGTGTTTGTGTTAGTTATTTTTAGGACAATAAGGTGTTATTATCGTTTAACCCTGACAGACACTGAAAGCCAGGGCTTGAACCGTTATCCCTTTGATTTCAGGGTAAACTCCTACATCCGACGCCGCTGTCACCCTGCATGACGTTGTAATAGGAAATCACCCAGAAATCAACCAAACAAATATATTATAAAACATGCTTTTCTTGGTCTTTAAGTGCAGAAAAGTGTCTACGTCTTTAAATAAAATCCGGCACCACATATGTGTTATGCACTATTACTGAAGACTTTGAAAAAAACATTAGGAATAAACTTCCGGTCCTGTGTAGACCCCATTGTGCAGGTCTGCAACGAAGCTTCCTGACAGTGCAGATCTGCAGCCAGACCCCTCTCAAAATACATCTTGCCAGAAGCCTAAAGGTCCACTGGCTTCAACTACAGATATGTTTCAAACCAATAAATTGGCTGTGCCGGGGGAAGTATAGTGTCTGTGGACTCTGCTATTGAGTCTGTTTTAGCTGAAATACCATATATTTATTTTGTTTTGTGAGGAAAAGGACAACATTTATGTCATTGTGGATGGGAAAGATAGTTACATGTTCCTCTCTACAGGATTTGGTAAGAGTTTGATTTATTAGTGAACTCTGCTAGTTGTGACACAAATCAAGAATGTGATATGTCACAGCTGATTCTGTTGCTGTGATTGGTTGAGAGCTTGAAATTGGAGGGATGATCCACTTGCTGATTTACCCAATCAGCTCGAATAATTGTACTGGATGTCCCTCCCCTTTGCAAACACTTTCGATAGGAGCCTTTCCAGGTGGATATTGTGTAGAATTCAAACTGTACTACGTACATGTATCAATATGGCATATGCCATATAAACAAATTCTCATAGTAGGTTTAAAAGCTTGGATGGATCCCTTTGAGTTTTTTTGTTAAACATTTATAAAGCCATATGGAAGCTGCTGTTCCAATGGTTGCAGTTCTGAATTCTCCCGAGTGGTGCCCGACTTTACACGAGTGAATAAAGTGAATGTGATTGGTCGATTATCAAGGGGGCGGGATTGTTGTGGCGAAAGGTTCACAAAGCTATTTGGTTGTGGCTGATGTCTCGGAAGCATCTTGCTAACCAGTTAGCAACTTAGTGCTAGTAGGTTCCCAGTGGGAAATTACATTTTTAAGGAACGCTATGGAAAGCGGAAACATGCAAGTGGAGGAGAGTTTTGTATTGAAGGTTGTGGAAGAGTCTCCTCCGTCATACAGTTTTTATTTAGAGGAGGACAGTGGGGACGAAGTTGTTGTGGAAGAAGATGCCAGGGTGGCAGTAGCTTTGAAGCTTAGAAGGCTTACAGCCGTACATGTTTGAGTCCTTGCCTTGCAATGCTGCCAGTTCTGTTAGCTTTACACCTGCCGAAGACACACACGTCCATCCCCATGAACACTGGGATGAAACTGAATGGTAAAGTCAATTGATTTTTATTTCTTATGTCAACCGTTACATATATTAGCTGCGAAATATACTATGACTGGGAAATTTGTTTGACAGATGGCCATTGATATATGATTGGCCGAATTTAGGTGTACTGTACAAGCTGACGTATAACAGACCTGCATTAAATAACAAGAAAAACCCCACAAATTTTAAGACAGGATTTTTTTTTAAATAGAATTTTTTTAACTTTTGGGACAATATGGTCTGATAAAGAGTACATTTATATACATGTTCAAGTCATAATGATTTGAAATTTAAAAATGACTTCCTTACGGCTTTAACACAGAAAAAGCTAATGGGCATTTTGACAAGTATCGTTCATGTATAATGCATGTCGACTGGTCAACGACAGAGCTGTGTATACAGACACACTGGTCAAGTTAACTCAAGGCTAATGATACAAGATGTTCTCAAAAACTAAATAATTGTCCTACTGTAGAAGTTTACAA
>NW_015150760.1:663853-674314 GCF_000732505.1 Cyprinodon variegatus | reverse complement strand
GATATCAAAAAAGTACTCCAGAGTGTTGTTCAGCATGGGGGTGAGTAGAAAATGAAGGCTAATCATGTTTTGGGTGTACTATTCCTTTAAGATCAATAGTGTCCCTACCAAAGTTGAGATCAAACCTACGCCCTTGATCTCATGTTCCTAACAGAGCAGTTTGCTCTCAATCTGCAGGTTTACCAGCGGTTCCTAAAGTGTCTAAAAGTATAACGGAAGGCAGATCTTTTAGGTATAAGGCTCCTCTCCTGTGGAACCAACTAGTAGATTTTATCAGGGAAACACCCTTTCTACTTTGAAGGCAAGGCTTAAAAATTTCCTTTTTTATAACTTAGACACCTTTTATTGTCATTTTATATACACAGAGTGTATACAATTATTTTTGTTTTGTTTTGCACAGTTTACAGATAGTAAATGAGCAGTATCTTATCAGTGAAATTCCGATTTCCTTTTAATGAGGTGCAGCAGTGATTGAATGTAAACCGTGTGGAGTACAGAAAAAAATATATGGTGCAAATGGCATTGATGCGGAAATTTAAAGCAGTGCAAAATATATATAGTGCAAAAAATGCAGTAGAACAAGACATTTTTGAGTTGATTTTTATTTGGTTTGGTGGTATCAGTGTGATGCGGAATCTCGATTTGTGACTTTGATTTAGAGATTTTGTTTCAGCAATTTAGCAGTCTGACAGCAGTGGGGAAAAAGCTCTTACAGAACCTGCTGGTCATGCAGTAGATGCTGCGAAGCCTCTTCCCATAGGGCAGCAGGGAGAACAGTCCATGGTGGGGGTGTGAGGGGTCTTTGGTGATGTTACAGGCTCAGGACATGGAGAGCTGGGATGAAATGTCTTTAATGGAGGGAGGAGGTGCACCGATGATCCTCTGCTGTTCTCACTCCACACTCCGCTCACATTCTACCAGTCTGAGGTGCTGCGGCCTCCACAGCACACAGTAAAACAGCTGTCCTTAATGCTCTCTATGGTGCCTCTGTAGAAGGTTGTGAGGATGAGTGGGGGCAGGTGGGCTCTGCTCATCCTCTGCAGGAAGTGCAAGAGCTTTTGTGCTCTTTTGACCACTGAGGTGGTGATTACAATCCAGGTGAGGTTGTCTGATGTGCACCCCGAATGCTGCTGACCACCTCTACAGCTGAGCTGTTGATATATGTATATATATATTAAAGCAGTATTATACTGTCCATATATAAACATTATGTACACATTGTGAGGTTGATTGGTGTTTCAATGGAACTTTTAAATTTATGCTCACTAAGGTTTGTCTCAGCCCCATTATCTTCATTATAACACACATTATTCAGAAAATCCATAAAGCAAATGGATTGGAAGGTCTTAAATGATGAATGCAAAGCTGTGTAATCACTATACTAAATGTAGAGTATGAACACAACAGGTTTAGGAACATTCAAGTCATACATATTCATGATAAGAAGAACTCACTTAAAATTTAATTAAAATATAGAAAGGTAGAGTTAGAAGATTCTGCATGAAAACCTGCATCTCCCAAATGAGGAAAAATATGTTTAAATAATATAAATCAATATAAAGAAAAGCTTTCCATATTTTTTTTTTATTCTTAGCAAAAAATTGTTCAAGTCTCAGAGATTATAGCTGCTTTCATCATGTAGTCAGTGTAAAATTGTTGATATCTATCCAATATTGCTGGTAACCAGTTTTCTCCAGGGGTGGCTATAAATTCAAAATAGACGTATAATACAAAACCAATCAAACATATACTAAGTTACTAAGCATTATAAAAACGGTTATAAAAAAAACAACATAATTTCACGCATAGGTTTACTTTTGAACATAAATGTTGCCCTTCTGGCTTTGTGAAGGCAAATCTGTGTTTTCTCATATTCCAATATTGTGTCACAAACCTAAAAGATCCATTCTGCGCATGCGCCATCAGCTTATTTGCGCATGCGCATCCACATCTACATATACATTGTCATCCTCGATTTTATTTTTTTAAAAATACCTAAATTGCATTTTCCCTACCCAAAATTAGTAAACGTACTAAAATATATTGTGTTAAAGGTTAATAATGTATTTCCTGAGAAAATAGATGCCTTAAAATACTTTCTGTTTTATCACTCATCTCTTCCCGACCTGCACCGGAAATGGGATCCTACGCTACTTCCGGTGACTTTTTCAGCTTTGGATTTAAACATAAATCTAGTCCTTTGGAGTTTAATGTTCTCGTTTAGTTTGAACCTTATACTATACAGTGCATAATCTAAAGAAAGAAACAACTCAAATCCAGATAAACATGGTTTAATCATATTTTGCCGGACTGCTCTAAGCATGTCTGATAATGACATCAGAGAAGCTGTTTAACGAGGAAAATGTAAAAAGCATAAAAAATGTCTCAGAAAAGTCATAAAACATTTTTTACAGATTTGCATTAGTATTCTTTAATGAGTTAAGGATAGAAATGAGTAGTTTAGTAACCATAAGTACATTATTTATCGACACCCGGATGTATATCTACTCGCGCATGTGCAGAAAGGATTGTGCTTCCGGGACGGATTGGGTAGTGACACAGATCTATTGGCTAGCCGCCACCGCTGGTAACTACAACATAGAAAAACAAACAGCTCTGCCATTATGAGAAGGCAATGGAGATCATGAAATAATTAGAGAATAATTCTTAAAACTCTAGAGTTGAAAATTAAGTTTTCGTAGAATATAAAATTGTTACATTTTGTTTTTCTAAGGATGGTTCTGAGCAAAGAATAGTCTATACTGGGTGAAACACTCTTTTGTAAACATGTTTATCTCTATGCTGGGAAAAATGTAAATGATCAAATCTGTTAAAAAAATGATGTTATTTAGAAAATTTAAATGTACTGTAACAATGGCACAATGGTATATGACAGAATTTCCAAAAGCATACAAATATAATAAAGGAATTCATTCATGTTTTTTTACTTGAAAACCTAATCTTTTTGTTCCTGCTCATTTTCTTATCTAGCTCAGCAAACAATAGCTTTAATGGCACTTCACCATTTAGAATAGATAAAAAGAAAGTAACAAAAGTTCAGGGCAAGTGGCAAAATTCCTGACTTCAGGTTTGATATAAAATCTATAAAGACAGACTTTACAGACAGAAATTAAAACTGAAAAATGCAAGAGAATAAAATTCTACCAAGTAAACTACAACAGCTTAGAAGAGCTATAACATTAAGGCCCTGTTCCTGAGCTCTCAAGATTTTAAGCTTTTCATGTCATAAATTATACTCAAAAAAAAAAAAGTCCCTTTTGTCGCGTGTTTTTCGGTATGATTTTGAAAAGAAGGTGTGTTTTCTTCCAAATAATGACCATCCGCTTTGATTGTTAGAGTGAGCTTTCTGTCTCAGTGAGGATCTTTGCTGGTGGTTGGGCTGACCTGTTTTGCTGCTCACCTGAGAACACGTCTTAGTCAAGAGGACTAGTGTGTACAGGATATAAGGAGGTGAAGGATCAACTCTCTTTGCTGAATCATGGTATTACAGCCAAAGACCTAAACCAGGAATATCTTTTTTGCTGAAATTTGTATTCTTGTGAATCTCTTTTAATGTTGACTCTATTATTGTTCCTGTCAGGAAGTGAACCTCAGTTCATCTATGATCTTCATGCAAAAGGTCTTACCTGTGTGCAGCAGCTCTCAGACTTCATCACCTGCCTGCCTGCCTGCTCTCCAGCACAAAGTCGCTTGCAAGTACCAACGTTCTCCGATCTCACTCACATTGTCCTGGACCTCTGGGTTTCAGTCTGCAAAGCCAGCTGAATCAAACCCCTACAGATCCATGCTACCTCCCCTTCATTTGTCAAGTAAGCAAATCAATCAGTCATTAGTCATCAGTTGTCAAAGAACTCATTCTTGATCAGTCTGCTTTCTCTCCTCAGACCAACCAGAACGTTCAACTGACTTCCTGTAATTCTATTCTTCAAGATTGTTGTTGCTTTTGTAAATAAAAAGTTAAAACTAACCGGTTCTCCATGTGATTCTGCATGTGGGTCAAAAAACTACAAACAAACATGAAAAAGATGTCTTCTATTTTTGCTTCCATGCTCACCAAAGTACAAAGATTGCACCTGTCAAGGTGTTAGATGCCATCAGAAAAAAAAATGCAGATTGAAGAAGAGTCACAGTGCTGGTATTATTAAAACAAAGTAAAGATTCAAAAATGACTCTGATCACTCCATTTTATTTATTATGTAGTGTAAGGGATTGCCATTGAGTCAAACAGTTGATGCAATCAGCTGGTTTTCCTTTGATAGAAAACTGTTTATTTAGATTTAGTTCCATCCATTAACGGGCCTCTTTTTGCATCAATATATATACTAATAAATTAATGGAGTTATTATTATATCAAAATAACTATGTATAAAAAACTGAACAGTTTACAATACATTATTTGAATCAAACTTGTTATAAACACAAATGTATAAGGGTTATTTATGAAATACTAAACAAATCAGTAAAAATGAAAACCTCTATTAAACATCTGCCTTTAATTAGTGGTAATAACTTTTAAATGAAATGTTTGCAAAATAGTTTGTAATAATATTTGAATAATGACTTATTTGCTATTTCTTTGCAGATGAGTATACTGCTTGTGTTTATAATTTCTAAAAATATTTTCTAATAATTTTATTTTCAATGTTGGTTAGTAGATAAAATCCTGCTGTACAGAAATCAATAAAGTGAGTAAAAAAAAAAATCCAACTTTAACATTTTTTCAGTATATTTTTCTTTAGTAAGCACAAATGACTCGCTAAAATCATCTCGTGCTGATCTTAAGAGCCTTGTCTTTAATGTCTAAGATGGCTAACAAGTACATTATCAATGGCTCCAGAGAAAATCAACATGCAAATCAATGATTCGCGTGAGTTCAGTCCCCAGGGTGCTCAGTCAAAGCATGCTCATTTAAACTCAACAGCAGTAGTGAAGTGTAAACAGTGAAGAATATAGACCCTAGGATTAACTGGATGATCAATTCTATTGAACACTGGGTCCACTTCACATTTATGTCTTACCCTTTTGTTGTTTCACTCCCAAGCTTCAAGCTCTAGAGCACAAGAAAGTACAACTCATACACAATCAAACACAATCTGCACACTAGAGGGAGACAGAGAAAGAGGCCCAACCAAACTTACAGTTACAGTAAAAAGTTAGTGCGCCCTTTGTTAGGTTCAAAGTTTTAGCTATCAATATATGGTATGTACTTCTCTTCTTAGACCTCCTTAGGACATAATGTATAGACATTTTTAGATTTTACCCTGATAATGTTAGGTAAAATGTAGGTTTTATACTCAGCAACAATTGGTTGAGAAATCACATTGTCTAGGTTCACACAAAATCTTACATTTCACATATTTCCACATAAGAAGAATATAATAATAAGACTAACCTCTTTAACATGTCAGTGTTAAGATTGTCGCTAAATGTCTTTGCTGGACACATAAAAATACAATACCAATGCATACAGAAGGAAACCTATAACACCAACACAATAGTTATACAATTTTTGAGTCAAGAATGTTTCTATTTAAAATGTGAAATCTGAAAACAGTTTAAATTGTTAAAATATTAAATTATTTTGTGGCAGTAGCTTAGAATAACTTTTTTAAAACTAAGATCTGACAAACAAAATTAGTGTATTTAGCAAAAACACAAATCAGTACATTTATACTTAGGACTGTATACCATAGGATAATATCAGTGCCAAAATTCCAGATGTTTATTTCCATTTCATTAACCAGTTTCTATAGATTTAATTCACCTAAGGTAAGGGCAAATCAGAGTTTGTAGTGTATAATTACATTTCAATCTCCATCACATTTCTCGCATCTATTAACAGGGCTATTGTGGAATTGATCACATTTTTGGTATTGTTTTCCAATTTGGACTGGCCACTAATGATTTGTATCACTCCTTGAGATTGCACAATCCAAGATCGCCTGCCTTGTTTTACAAGCAGTTTTCCAAAACTTTTTAGAACATGGATATGCAGCCTTTAAAATACAAAAATCTCTTTTAAAAGTCCAGCTATATAAAAGTTATTTTGAGTTCCAGATAACACTTAGCCTTTTAATAACAAATACTGGCAAGTTATGCTAGACACTTCTAAATTTTCTTTATCTACTCCATCATATCGAAATGTGATGGACTAGAAAAGCCTCTAGGGTTTACCCTACCCGACATTTATTGCTGGTACATACACAGTGCCATTCTCTGCACCTCAGCAGTATCTAGCTTATACAGATAGTAGCAACAACACTCCTGAGTAGCTGATTATCAAGTAAGAAGAACCCTGGTAAAATAAAAATTGTTTAAACCGTGGGGTTTAAAAAAGCCGTCAGCCCCGGAGGTGACGGCTTGGTTCGAATGCCCGGTGTGTTTCAACTACGTGCTACACTGTAGTTGAATTAAATCCCGGACGATTTTAAAATCCCTCCCAGACATTTTTTTAGGTATGAAAAGTAGAACATGTCGGGGAAAAAGAGGATGTCTGGTCACCCTACTATATCAACAATTTCGATGTTTCAGTGAGTAAGTGCTTGTTGCTATGATGCGTCTTTGCTCAGCAGCTTTTCTTGTTGTAAACCAACCGATCAGCGCACAGCTCATTGAAATATTCATGAGCATACCATAAAGTAAGAAAAACCTGTCGTTTCAATCGAGGGCTTTTAACCAGGCTTGCACTAGGGCACATAGAACTGCAAATATGCCATTTTCAGCCCAACCAATGTTACACACCCTATTCAGAGACCTTAAGGACCAGCACCAAATACCCTATATAATCATTCTATGACCCCTTTAAGGAAAACAATATTTCTGAGCATAAATGACTATCTCTTCTCTTTCTTCTGGGGCATCTATAACATATTAGAATGAGGAACAAGTTTTAATAGAAGTTACAAGTTAGACCTTTATAAAACTATTAAATAACTTGCAACTATTTAGACTTCTTTAGTTAGGAAAATACTGCTGAACCTATTGTCACATAAAATAGTCAGATATCTATCCCTAGTTAGTCAACAGGATCCCTGAGTGAGGGTTTCTGTACCTACACACAGCTCTATCAATTCTACACTGATGATGGATTTTTAACCTTGCTCTTTTCTCAAAGCATCAATTTCAGATGAGATGAAAAAGTAATATTCCAGCAATAAACCCTGATTTACATCCCCCTTCTCTGTTCTCCCTCTTCCTTTTTTTATTTGATCATTTAGCAAGGATCATATAACTGTATATCAGACACAAATGAAATCAGGTCTCGTTCACATTAAGGCCATGTCTTCTGTAGCTAACATCATCTCCAACCCAACTAGCCAGCTCAAAAGCAAGCCAGGGGCAGAGTCCCCATTCATTTTCAGGCCCATTTCCCTCTATGATTAGGTGATCAATCAATCCCCAGCATTCAGTCTCATCAAGCAGACGGGATTATCTGCCCATCTTTCCTACTGCCTGTTTCAGCTTTCTCCCCCCTACACACACAGCAGCACATTAACATCAGATCAAGTATCACACAACGCAAGCAGTGCGCCGTATCCTCTGACCACAAACAGGCAGGTTCTGACTTAGTGACATCAATTCCATCTGCTCCAAATGCTATGCGCACAGGTTTACTCTCTCACATACAACACAAACACAGACATAATTTGGGTCCTAATTATTTTTTCTTGCATCGATACAAGAATCTTCCACATCCTCTCAGAGATCAAAGATGTTTGATGAAACCCAAGGTTAAAAATATATATAGGATCTTGTTTCTTTTGAGAAGGTGTTATTCATTACTTTACTGAAAGAAACAGATATCACCTAATTAGATGATTACATAGGTTAAAAAAATTTATCAGCATGTATTTAGTAAATAAAAAAAGGATTGGATTCTAAGACACATGATGAATGTTATTCCTCACACTGGAGTAAAAAGTTGCGGCATTTTATCCATTATTTAAATGAAATAAAAGGTCTGTGAGTTTGCAGTCTTCTTTGACCTTTGTTAATTAACTTTTGTTCCTAGAGTAAAGTCATCACAGGATTAGAAAGAAATTAGCAGTAAGACGATTGACTGTGTCTATGGTCATACTGTGTCAGTCTGTGTTTTTTTTTTTTTTTTTTGCTTTATTATAATTATGCAGGGAGTTTTACAGTTTATATGGACACTGCAATGTAAATAGAGCAGAAAAAACAGAAGAGGAAAGGGGAAAAAGAGAAAGAAAAAAAAGAGAAAAGATGAAAGAAAGAAGAGATAGAAAGTAGACAATGACAAAACATTTTCAGTCTGCTTCATCACCTGTAACGAGATGAAAAAAGAACAGCACAACCGAAAGACATGGTACGAGATATACAATAAAGCAACACCAGTCTGTGTTTTAAAGACTAAAGCCAGCTTCACATATACCACTTCATGTGCTGGCTCCCTTCACCACAAAACGTTGTCGTGCAGCAGTCCTCAATCAATAAGTGTTCTATTGGCACTATCCTTAGGTTTAAAATGTTATAATTAGATATCTTTCTTGGTTGACATATGTAGTGTGTTCTTATGTTGCGTTCACACTGAGTGCATTCTGGGTATTTAAGCATTTGATTTACATGCAAAATGGGGGACAGCATTAAGCTTGCCTTGTTGGGAAAATGGAACTCCTATATCATCATACACCGCAAGATCCCACAACCGCATCAGTAGCAGCGTGTCAGGGCATCCAGGTGTCCTAGCATCAGGGCGTAAAAGCATTCAACACTGGAGTTCAGAAATCTGAAATTCTGCATCTTGACGCAGAGCCTATACCAATCATGCAAGCTTTCCTTCCTGCAGAGCTTTCAGCATATGAAAATTAATGAGGTTAAATTCCATAAGTTTTAAAATGCCAGGAGAATCGATTTTTTTTATGTACAAGTATAAGAAAGCAAAATCTGATCATTTTTACTACACAAAATATTTTCCTTCCAAACAGTGGTGAAACAGTTTATAAATATCACAGTAAATGTTAAACTTACCAGCGAAAAATCTTCCCAGCACTGTGGCCTGTCGGTATTCAGGGGTCTGTCGCTCCAAACAAGAACAGAATATTCAAACAGGAAAAAATATTTCGACAAACTGACTGTTGCAAAAACAGAACAGAACAACTAAACAATCGAATGATAAAACATCCAGAGCCTCAGAGCATCTTGACCGGCATTCGACCCAGTGTCCAAATTTTGGCAGTGAAGCGTTGTTTTTTTTTTTGTTTTTGTTTTTTTTCACACAGAGAAAGTGATCGGTGTTAACGCAACATTAATCTATAAAAGCATTAAATAGAAGAAAAGGAGTTGAAGGGAGCTTAAGTAAACAACTATTATGTGTTTTAAGCAGCAAAGGAATAATGCACTTAAAAAAATACTTTTCAGATTTACCAATAGCTATAATATTAACTGCCACATTAATTGCAATATAATAATAATAGTAATATTAATAATAATAATTATAACAAATTGTTATTATTTTTATTATTATGAAAGAAGTGTAAAGTGCTTTGGTCAAGTCTCCTTGTCAGGTTGGGTGGAGGCTTTGAGGACCCAAATGCAGATGAGTAGGCAGAGATGAGTTTTGCTGATTTAATTAAGGACTAACAGGTAACTGATGCAAAAATCCAGAATGATGCAAAAATAAGAAAAGGACGGCATCTCTGCAGCAGGAATCATGGAGGCCAGCATCTTTGCAGCAGGAACCATGAGGACCACCGACTGCTCCACAGGAGCCTTTGGGACCCACAAGGAGGCGGCGCACCTTGGAACCCACAAAGAGGCGGGGAAGCTTGGGATCCACGAAGAGGGAGCACCCCTTGAGAACGACGGAGAGGCGATGAGCACCTGCTGAGGTGGTCTGATTCAGGAACTGTCCCACTAAGGGGCTCTGACTCAGGAACTGGCCCACCAAAGGGCTCGGGAAAGGCTGGCTGGTAGGGGGTTAATTGAGGTGGAAGGAAAAGGAAAAAATCCAAATTTTTCTCATAAAACAAACTCAAAAAGTTGAATCCTTAAGATGTGGGGGATCAGATCTTAGATTGTGTGGGGCCAAGTCAATGTTTAATAGTCCTTAGAGGTGAGGACAGCTGGTAATCATGAAAGTGTTGCCTGAGACCACAGAGGAAACTGACCTTGCTTGGAGGCGGTGTAAGGCTAGCAGCAGGCTGACCCATAGGAGACGGAGCGGGGGCATCAGAACGACATGACAGCGAGAAAGCTACGGCGTCAGACCAACCCACGCTGGAGTGAGTGGCAGCGTCAGACCAATCAGCTGGAGAGTGAGTGGCAGCGTCAGACCAACCTGCTGGAGAATTAGGGCCGGATCTATCAAAGGTTTGCGTGTATAAAAACGTGAGCTATTTCACTGCGCACGCTAAAAAATGTCCAACGTTATTTATCAACAGCGTGCTAAAAGGATTTGGTCTTTAAAACGTGCTAAATAGC
>NW_015150760.1:662104-662539 GCF_000732505.1 Cyprinodon variegatus | reverse complement strand
TGCACGCAAAATTGGATCTTGATAAATCCGGCCCTTAGACTTACAGTAAGGGCAGATTAGACTTCTGCAATCAGACCAGTCATCACTGCCAAGATGATGACTGTACATGAAATTATATGTATAGCCTGTCAGAATTTGGTGTGGATTGAGGACCCAAAAGCAGAGGCAAGTAGGCAGAGGTGAATTTAGGTGGGTTTAATGAGGTTTACAGGTATGGAGGCAGGAATCAAAGATCCAACAAAAATAACAACGAACTAGAACCAAGGAGACATCAGGGGAAACCAAACAGGGAGAGACAAGGTAAGCAGACAGACGTTAGACGAGGATCCAGCAAACAGGAACTGAAGAGGGAGGGCTTTTAAAGGGGACAGAGACAAAGAGAGGGCTAACGAGAGAATTGAAAACAGGTGAGGACAGAGCAGAAAACAGAGCTAC
>NW_015150760.1:657169-660009 GCF_000732505.1 Cyprinodon variegatus | reverse complement strand
CAAAAGGTAGCTGTTAACTATATTCACAATTGGCCAATTCTAGAAAGACATAACCACACAGTCAAGCTCTGAGCCGGTTCCCATGTCAGAGGAGAAAAAAGAGTACATATGGTTAGTCACAGTAAAAAAAACAGGATTACATTGCAACATTTATAAACGAAGATGTTGATAGAAGTAGCCCAGCTGATATTTCTCCAGGATGATGTCACAGCCACACAGGAACAGCCCAGTAGAAGCTACTATGTTGGGAAGAGCAGAGAGAACATAGAGTTGGGGGTTGAACTAACAAATACTGCAGAATGGGAGAACAGGCATAGAGTAAAGCAGAATTATGAAAAATGGTCCCTATGTCGTCCAGCAGTCTAAGCCTCTAGCAGGATAACTACAGAGATAGCTCAGGATAACCTGATACACTCTATAAGCATAATCAAAAAGGAAAGATTTAAGCCTAGTTTTAAACATAGACAGGTTGTCTACATCACAGACTAAAATTGGTTGCCGGCTCCAAAGGAGAGAAGCCGGATAACTAAACTACTACTACTACTGTCATGATTTTATCTAAAGCACGGACCCACATGCAGTGAAGCCAAACAGAGAGACACAGGAAGGGGCAGCTCTCCTCCTACGATTAGCCCACCGTTTATTCTGCTGGGACGTCCTTCCCATGGCCGTCCTGGCCCGGTTCCAGAAGGTCCGGCAGTGGCGGATGTGCTGTTGTATGGAGGGAACGGCGATGTCTGCCTCTTCTGAGGGAAAAAGGGGTGGCTGGTCTCCAAGGGAGATCTCGAAGGGAGAAAGACCAGTAGCTGTAGAGACATTAGAATTATGGGCGTATTCACCCAGTTCAAAAGTTGACTCCAGTTCAAAGGTTCTGATTCTGAAAGACATCTGAGGGTGGTTTCTAGCTCCTGATTCATTCTTTCCACCTGTCCATTGGATTGAGGGTGGTAACCGGAAGTGAGAGAGACCTTGGCCCCAAGCGCCGAGCAAAATCTCCTCCACACCTGGGAGATGAACTGCGGGCCACGGTTAGACAGGATGTCCTGAGGAATCCCATGAAGGCTGAAGACATGTTTTAGAAGAAGCTGTGCAGTCTGCATGGCAGTAGGTAGTTTTCTCAATGGGACGAGATGACAGGCCTTGGAGAAACGATCTATAATAATGAGGATGGTAGTCATACCTTTGGATGTGGGGAGTCCCGTTACAAAATCGATAGCGATGTGAGACCAGGGTCGCTTGGGGATGGGTAACGGTTGAAGTAGACCAGAAGGTGGTTGATGAGAGGGCTTGTTGCGTGCACAGGTGGGACAAGCCAGAACGAACTCCTTGACATCCTTCAACAAGGAGGGCCACCAAAAACGACGACTTATTTGGGCAACCGTTCTGCTTATCCCTGGATGAGTAGAGAACTTGGAAGAATGCATCCAGTTAATAACTTGGGCTCGTAAGGAGGTAGGTACATACATACGGTTGGGTGTCCCAGTGCCGGGATCTGGTTCAGTCTGTTGGGCCTGTTTAATTAAATCCTCAATCCCCCAGGTTACCGCAGCGACGCAGCAGCTAGGAGGCAGGATGGGAGCAGCCGACTCTTCAGATTCGTCCCGGGAAAACTGCCTCGAAAGGGCGTCCGGTTTGACATTCCGAGAGCCAGGGCGCGAGATGTTGAACCGGGAGAAGAATAAAGACTAACGAGACTGACGGGGGTTGAGTCTTTTAGCAGATTGTGTGTAGGAGAGATTTTTGTGGTCAGTCCAAACCTGAACCGGGTGTACAGCTCCCTCAAGCCACTGTCTCCATTCTTCCACAGCCAGTTTAATGGCTAGAAGTTCTCGATCAACCACATCATAATTTCTTTCCGCTGGAGTGAGCCTGCGAGAGAAAAAGGCACATGGGTGTAGCTTGTTATCAGTACCGGAAACTTGGGAGAGAACAGCTCCAACTCCAGAATCAGAGGCGTCCACCTCCACCACAAACTGTTTGGAGAGATCTGGCTGAGAGAGAATGGGAGCATTAGCAAAGAGTCTCTTAAGGTGGGAGAAGGCTACTTCAGCCTCAGGGGACCACACAAAGGGAACCTTGGAGGAAGTCAGAGCAGTCAGAGGAAGAGCTGTTTGACTGTAGTTGCGGATAAACCTTCTGTAGAAGTTGGCGAATCCCAGGAAACGTTTAAGCTTCTTACGGGTCTCTGGGGTTGGCCAATCCAAAACGGCTTTAATCTTTTCTTCAGTGGGTCTTACCTGTCCACCCTCAAGGATGAATCCAAGGAAGGAAACAGATGGTCTGTGGCATTCACACTTTTCTGCTTTTACGAAAAGCTTGTTTTCGAGCAGGCGTTGGAGGACCTGGCGGACATGGATCTTGTGCTCAGATAGGTTTTTGGAAAATATGAGGATGTCATCAATATAGACAAAAACATTCAAAAAATCTCTCAGAACATCGTTGACGAAAGCCTGGAAACAGGCAGGAGCATTAGTTAATCCGAAAGGCATTACCAGGTACTCAAAGTGTCCAATGGGAGTTTTGAAGGCGGTTTTCCATTCGTCTCCCTCCCTGATGCGGAGAAGGTGGTAAGCGTTTCTGAGATCCAGCTTGGTTAAAACTGCAGCTTCTTGGATAGGAACAAAAGCTGATGACAACAAAGTCAAAGGATATTTTTTTTTTACAGTTATTTGGTTCAAATCTCTGTAATGCGCACTTTCATCTGGTTTGGTCTGCCGCGGTTTCCGTAGCGTCGTGAACTCGCAGGCGCGCGCTTTCAGGAAATCCTATACACTACTGTTTATGCTCTAAAAACATTCTAAATGACTTTGTTTCGAGTAAATTCTGGATGCTACCCACTC
>NW_015150760.1:649357-657014 GCF_000732505.1 Cyprinodon variegatus | reverse complement strand
AAGAAGCCTCCCAGATCTCCAGATGCATTTGAGATATCAAAAAAGTACTCCAGAGTGTTGTTCAGCATGGGGGTGAGTAGAAAATGAAGGCTTATCATGTTTTGGGTGTACTATTCCTTTAAACGAGAATCACAAAAAATAAAATTTTATTATGTCAGAGAAATTTCCTAAAAACATTTAGGCCTACTTCTTGAGGCCGGTGTGAAATTTTTTGTTCAGTAGAAGGAGATGCTCATACTATTTGTAAGACCAGGTAAAAGCTTTGTTAGAAACTAAGATTTTTAAAAAAGATGTCCCCCGGCAACTCATTATACGGTCAACGCATGCTATTTTCTCCTTAAGCCCTTAATTAAATTTGAATGATTTCAAAAGTACAGACAACAGTCAACAGCAACATGACTCCCAGCTATGACTGCATTACGCCCTCAGGTAGATGACTTATTATAAATTAAAACAAAGATCTTACATGCTAACAGCTCCTTGGCATCCTTGTGGGTCTTTATAATCTTGACATTTATTACTGTCTGCGTTTATGTGCTTCTCTAGTCTTCTGTGTCTTTGCAGTGGATTAATAAGTCAGAATGTTTTTTTGGTGACATTTATAGAGGTGGGAGTCTTTTTTTAAAACAGGCTTTGACAAACAGTGCAGATAATAAATCAGGGCCACTTCTGACATACAATAGAACCAGGCGTGCATTCAGGATGTTCATTCTGTGCAATTATAATGATTTATTCACATGTGTAACTTTACTGTAAGTGCAATTAGAATTCCAATTACTTAATGTTCTCATAACAAAAACACTTTGAAAAAAGTCACACAGAAGTACACTCAAGCTTGATAATTTAAAGGCCAAGTTGTTAAAATAAACAAACAACACCAAGAATATGACTTTTTTTTGAGAGGGGAGTAAACTGCTGACATGTCTAATAATTCTAGATCATTTGTTGGTAAGCATTTGTTACCAACAAATGATAAATATAGACCTGGAATCTTTTAAAGGCTATATAATCATATGTACAAGCACCAGAGAACTCAATCACGTCTAACACCACCTAACAGGTCATGGCCTAAAATCTTCAAACATTAATATAATTTTGGCAGTGGTTAATTAGTTTAATGTAATTGATTCATTTTATATTAAAGTAAAAGTTCACTGGTGTTTTTTAAGCTAGCTTAAATAAGGCATTAACTGAAAAATATATGTATTGCCAAATTGTGCACAATCAATAACTGATTGGAACAATAAAATAACATTTGTATAGATTACAATATTTATTTTCAAGCTGTTTCAATGAGTCAGTTTAGCATAATACAGTGTAGCAGAAACAAGCTAAGTATCAATGAGGTACAGTTTTAGATTGTTTTGTTTACAATTATGCTTATTATAACAGTCAAAGCTTTTAAGATCCATCTACATCTTGTCTAAAGCAAAACATCCAGCATCAATGCTGGAACTGCCTGTTTTTTATAATGAATGAAGAGACTTAAAGGTGTATTGGAGGATCTTTGGGAATTTTTGACTGGCCCTCTCCACTTTTAAAAAGAAATTCACATGCATCACCCTGTACCCACTCCCGAGAGGGAACGCCTATTCAATGTGTGTGGGAGCATACGCAAGCCCATTTCTCCTCATGCAATGCTCTGTTTAAAAGTTGCTGTTTGCATCGCTCATACAATCTTACCTTCCATAGAAGATTTGCAATTTTTCCACCATGTCAGACTTATCACCAGTAAGTGAAAAGGCTGATGAGCACGTAGGATGGCCATATGTAAACATATCACCAGAATGATTGACAATTAGGAGGAACATTTATTTTGATGATCCACCCGGAAAAAGAACATCTTTCACTATACCTTTAATATAAGTATTTAGAAGTGGGTTATCCCAATAATAAATTCCATTTTACTGTATTATCTCTGTTGAAGCTTTTTAACTTTATATTGGGTGTAACTTATGTTCCAAGTTACAAACATTCTGTTTTTGCCAAGACGGGTCAGGAATTAAAAGTGCAAATGAAGACACAAGCAGAGCATATCACTGTAATATATTTGCCTGTTTGTACATCTTATATAACCCCCTGTGTCATCTACTTAATCATTCACCTTGTTGGCTGAGGAAGGATGTGCATTGAAAAGTTGCCCAAACATAGCACCAAAACACGTTGTCAATCATGCATCGCATCTCACGTGCATCGCACAGTTTTCCCTGTATTTACATTTTTTAAAACATGTTTAGCAGCAATTTGACATGATTTTATGCAAAGATCTGACCCACATGCAGGAAACCAAACAGATAGACCAAGGGAAGGTTTAACAGGTTTATTGAGAACCCGTGCTGTTCTGAACACTGGCGAACCGGGACTGAAAAGTGAAGGGGAAGTTCCTGTGATTAGTTCAGGCTCAGTGGGAAATTTCAGCAGGCAACGGGACTCACGTTTCTAGTAAAAGGTGTCTTTCTCTGAATCTAGTCTGGGTGGGTTGTTCCAGTAATTGAGTTGCTCGTTGGAGGGCGGACAGGGTTTACCCAGGTTGAGGTGTTTCCTTGAGGAACAGAGGAGCTGACTGCCACTTAGATTTCCAATGGTACTTGAACTGTTTCTTGTGGAGATGAATCCCCTGCTCAGATTTTAGCTCAAACAATCCCTTGGGGATCCAAGCCTCCAGTTTGAATCCCCAGCTCACTTTGAAACTCAGACGATCCTTCCAGGGGGGACAAGGTCCAACATCCAGTTTGCATGATGACTTCCTGCCGAGAGGCAAAGACAAAAACAACAATGTTAACTCAGGTTGACAAAAACTCAGTTTGACTCAGCAAAACTCAGCCTGGCTAGAGTACCCAAAACTGGCAAACACTCTGGCGTCGAGGTAGTGGCAGTCAGCAGCTTAAGAGTCCTCCGGTAATGAGGCAACCATCTGCAGGTGTGTGAGAAGGCCAACGAGAACCAGGCACCACCTGGTGGTGGAGGGAAAACAAACAAAAACACAACCCACACAAACTGGATTCCTAACACAATTGAAATGCAGTATCTATAAAATTCTTTTTTACAAAATAAATTCTAGTTTTTAAAATCAAAACACATTTACGTTTTTTAATTTCATGAAGTTGTTTGAATCACATCATGAATTACTAAAACCTTTTCAATTGTTTGAATGGCACCTTTTGTCATATTTAGAGAAGAACGACTCTGAATCAGGTCAACCACGGAGACAGTCAGTAGGTTAAAGAAGAGCTTTATTTAGTAGGGAACAGGAAATGGTGTCTGGCAGGATTTTCCTGGGTTCTGCTTGGGGAAAAGATTAGGGTAATGGTGAGAGGAGGTGGGAAGGTGGAGAATGCTGAACTCACAGGGATTGAGGTTTGTCTTAGGCTTGGAAGGATGGTGTCCTGGGTCCAGGTGCAAATTGAGACTCTCTATCTTTCCAGTGATGAGCTGTAGGAGGGTGGACAGGCAGGTGCTCTCCTGGAGGACTGCTTAGGCAGACTGTGACCTGAGAGATCTTAATGACAAGGAAGGTCCAGGCTTGGCGGTTCTGTTGGCTTGGATGGCAAGCTAGGAGGGAAAAGACAGAGGCACAGAATTAGAGCTGGCTAACAAATATCTAGGAGCAAAGTTGGTTGGTCATATACCACGCTGGTAGTGAGAAAGAACTGTTGCCCTCCTGGTCCCAGCTCCTTAAGTAGGCTCCTGCCCATCATGCCCTGCAGAGGAAAGAGAGAGGGAGAGACACACACAAGGCCAACAGTATGACACCTTTAATTAAATGAGCTGTACTTATATGCCATTCACTGCATTACTTGGAAGTAATTATCGCAACAGCATTCCATGGTGACAGGAACAACCCCAAAAACATGTCAATCTCAGTGACAAAAAAAACAAACATAAAATGTCACCATCAATGCAAATCCCCCAGTACAATGTACAGCCCAATACTCAAAGGGTTCCCAAAACCAACCAAAATGTCTTTTAGACGGTGGCGGCTGGTGGAGTTTTCTTCAGGGGGCTACAACTTCAAAACAGACGTATACCAAAAAGACCGAGTGTACTGTCTCCCTCTGTCTTTGGTCTGCTAATTAACTTTGATGTTTGGCTGATCAGGTCCAAGCACTTTCACCTTCAGATTCTCTTAGTAAGTTCTTCGCTCAAAGGTTGTTGCTTTAAGGGACTTCAGTAAAATTTGTCTTGCTCCATTTTTCTCTCTCCAATCGTCTTCAAATTCCTCGACCTGTCAATTAGCCGCACTATGACTGTGACATCAGCGATGTGGTGGGAGTGGTGAGAAAATCCAGTTTCGTGCAGCTGCGTGGGAGAGCTGCACCCCACTAAATAAACAAATGAACTTCCCGTCAGCTCGGGGCGCACCTCCCCTCGCCCCAAGCTGGCGGGAAGTTTATTTGTTCACCTCCTCCCGCCACAGCGCAGACATTTTGTAGATGATTGACAGGTCGAGTCACGGGAGTTGGAGATGCATTGGAGAGAGAGAGATTAAGACAGACATGGCGCAAGAAACATCCTTTTCAAGTACCTGGTTCAGCAAGAAGGCTTGACTAACTGCATTTAGAGAGGCTAACACTTTATTCTGCTTTCCTCGCCTCCTTTTTCAAACATCAGGTTCTGACCCAGCATGGATAAAGACAGGTAGGACTGATTTAAAACACTTTTTAGAAAAGGCAAAGAAGAATGAACAATCTGGGATTGACATGGAAATTAATATTATTTAGTAATACCTATTCTAGATGTTTGTTAATTTGCTTAGTTGCTCTTAAATAAACACATTCTCAGAAAATAGTTTTTATATAGTGAAAAAATATAAAGCTGACTAATAGCTTCTCCATTATTAAACTAGTACATTATTTTTTTTAGGTTTGTGACACAATATTGGACCATGCAAAACATGATTTGCCTTCACAAAGCCTCAGAAGGGCAAGCTTCTAGGATATTGATTTGGTCAGGTAAGTAGCAGAAGCTAGGGTCCCTGTCACTACTGTTAGCATGAGGTGCTACCTGGACCCTACAGAGGTTGCAAAGGCAGTCCAACTCCTCCAGAAGGTTTGTTGTGTCTCCCAGCACAATCTCAAGAGCATGGAGGAGATTCCAGGAGACAGGCAGTTCCTCCAGGAGAGCTGGACAGGGTCTAGAAGGTCTACAACCCATCAGCAGGACTGGTATCTGCTTCTTTGTGCAAGGAGGAGCAGGAGGAACACTGCCAGAGTGCTACAAAATGACCTCCAGCATGCCACTGATGTGAATGTCTCTGACCAAACAATCAGAAACAGATTTCACGAGGGTGGCCTGAGGGCCCGACGTCCTCTAGTGGGCCCTGAGCTCACTGCCCGGCAGTGTGGAGCTTGATTGGCATTTACCATAGAACACAGGAATTGGCAAGCCCGCCACTGGTGCCCTGTGCTTTTCACAGATGAGAGCAGGTTCACCCTGAGCACACGTGACAGACCTGAAAGGGTCTGGAGAAGCCGTGGTGAATGTTAGGCTGCCTATAACACTGTTCAGCTTGACCGGTTTGGTGGTGGGTCAGTTATGGTCTGGGGAGGCATATTCATGGAGGGACGCACAGACTTATACAGGCTAGAAAACGGCACCCTGACTGCCATTAGGTATCGGGATGAAATACTTGCACTCATTGTCAGACCCTATGCTGGTGCACTGGGTCCTGGGTTCCTCCTGCTGCCCGACAATGCCTGGCTTCATGTGGTGGGAGTATGCAGGCAGTTCCTTGAGGATGAAGGAATTTATACCATTGATTGGCCCCCACGCACGCCTGACCTAAATCCATTAGGCATTGTGTTTGGCTCAAACACAATGCAGCTGAGTAAGAAGGACTGACTTTAAAGCCTGGGATAGATGACAGAATTAATTCTGACCTCAAATTTCTTCATAAGTCATCTACACATATGAATAGATTCCCAAGGATCCAGTGGAGTAAAACAAACCTATCCAAACTTCAGCAGTGAATAAATGTTCTCATGACTGCACAACAATACACCAAGAAAGCTCAATGAAGATCTTAACTATATAGAGCATTGGGATACTTTATGTTAAGCTTTCTTTTTTAGCTTAAGTGCTTGTTCTCCCAAGCCAGGTTCTAAATGAATAATCAACATTTTTCAAAGCACTTTCTTAAACCCTTTAGAAAAGTGGTTGAAGAACAGCTGTATTGTCTAAGCTGTTTTAGCTGCCCACACTGGGTTGAAACCATATCAAACCCTAAGGATTAAGAGTTGGATGTCATTCAAATTCTATGCATGCACCTGTATACAGGCAGATGAATGAAGGACTTTTGACAATGGGTGATTTTTAATGGTGAATTTATAGTAAACCTGATTATGTCAATATTAGGAAATACCCTACGTAAATAAGTCATCACACTTCCAACTGGCCATTGACTTGGTCAGACACAGAACAGTGGACCCAGTATTCAAGGCCGGACAGACAGTAGGATAACAAGCAAAGCCTTTTTTTTTTATATTCTCTGGCACTGGAGCAGCTGGGACACTCTCTTGCCGGCCCACGCCATATCTTGTTGACAGTCCACTGCCTGGATCATACCTCGTTTTCTAGGCATGGACTGAACTTGAAACCCAGCTCTTCCAGCCTTAGATGCCCTAGCCACTGGTACTCCAATCTGTTTAAGAAGTCCAAAGCCATGTCAGGCAAACAGATCAGAACAGGAACAGGCAAGCTCAGAGGTCAAAGAGTCAAAAGACAGTCAGGGGCAGATCTATAGGGGTGGCTACGGGAGCAATTGACTCCCCCGAAATCTGATTGGCTACCCCAACTGCCACCCCAGATGATTGACGGCACCGCTAAAACAGTTGCACGTTTGAAGTCTTTGACTGCGATGTTCTTCCTGTACAGTAGATAGCACAATGCAGCATGCGCTATGCAGCCCCTTTCCAGTCGTGAATCTAGGGTGAAAGAAGAAGAACTAAAGCGGCTGTGGAGCCACCGAGTGCAACAAGCATAACATTAGTTAACCAACAACATTTTTTGGGAAAAGGCTGCGCGCTCTCGAGATGGATTTTATTCTCGTTTGGACCGACTGACGCATATCGGTGAGTAGGCTGCACGACCACAGATTATATTCATAAAAGAAGCTCAATAACTAAGAGTTTGATAAGTTCAGTCAATGAGGATTATCCTCTGTTCAATTGATGTCCGTTTCATAAATCAGAATGATAAGGACAAGCCCTTGCTTTTCACGAAGGGCTGCTAGAAGCTAGCGTGGCTGTAAACAGACAGGCGCAGGTGGGTGATATTGATGCGTTTCAGTGTCACTTTCTGTGATTTCATGCCCACGTCTGCTAAAAATACTGCTGACGAGAACGGAAACTATTTCATTTTTTTAAATGTCCGTGTCTAGAACCTTCTGAATTATGAAACCAGCAAAATCTTTGATCAGAACCGTTTGCCCATGTCATGAAAGGCATTACTAGTCGTAGATAATTCACGACCAATGTAAGTTAGCTAGTCTCAGGGCAGCAGACAAATGTAATCCACAGTAAAGTTATGGCAGACTGAAACCTTAATTGAATGGATAGATTGCAGTCACTAGACATGTCCTATTGTTGTGTTCTGATATTTCTAGGCTGTAATAATGTAGTCTGTATTCATTAATTTCCTTGTGCATCATTTTGGACAC
>NW_015150760.1:640440-648449 GCF_000732505.1 Cyprinodon variegatus | reverse complement strand
CAGACTAGTTGGCTTTCATCTGTAGCCCCTGGAAGTTTGATGTTGAAAGAAGTGTGTGTGTGTGTGTGTGTGTGTGTGTGTGTGTGTGTGTACATATAGAGTATAACACAAGAATGATAAGTCATTACTCATGACATGTCAAAGAAGAACAAAAGACAGGACCAACATCTGTAAGTCCATGTAGAAATAAATGATAGTGAATAATAATTTAAACGTGACATGAACAGGTATACAGCACTCGATTGCTTACAGACGGTTGGTGTTTTCTGCTGCGACATTAACGCTAGTGCATATACTTTGTTATTTTTAAGTATAAACCATTGCCCCCCTAAAATACACTTGGCCACCCCCTTGCTACCCCAAGGATAAAAGTCTAGATCCGCCACTGAAGACAGTACAGGCAAACGGATCAGACAAGAACAGACTCATTGGTTTAGAGGCAGAGTAGGTCAGGGTCAAGTAATCAGAAACATTAAAGTAATGCTAAAAACACTCTAACCACTGAGATCAGACAGGAACAGGCAGGCTCAATTATTGAAAGGCAGAACAGGTCAGGATCATAAAATCAGAAGCACCAAGGAACTCTAAAAACACTCACCACTGGCTAGGGAGAACAAGAATAATCTGGCCCTGATAACTGGATGCAAGCGCCTTAAATAGACACAGGAGCAGGTGGATGAGATGAGCAGTGGTGAGCAACCAAGCAGAGTAAAACAGGTGAATGGAATGAGTAATTAAGCCAGACTTTTGGCTTAAGACTTATGTTTTCACCTTTGACATTTGCTCTTTTATTTCTTAGCTTCTTAGCTTAGCTTCACAATATTGCAAATTTTGAGTTTTGGACTTCATTAACTGATTTCCAAAAAATATTGATGGACACTCATCTGAATTCAGTGCAAGGCTATATGTCAGAAATGTTTTAAAAAGTTGCAATGCTTTCATGGGGGCCCTTCTGTTTTTATTTCTTAACTTTTAGTGCTACTTAAAAACAAATCTGGTAGTATAGTTTTGACAGTAAAGTTGCCTATAGTGTCTGTGCATCTCCTTAGAAGTTTTTTTTTTCCTTGGCTTGGTTTTGTGACAAAGCTTTTTTTTTGGATCTGTGTCACTCACTGTCTACCATCAAACCCGTTGTACTAGTTCATGAACAGGTCAACTCCGCGGTTGTAGGATGAGAGGATCACCCTTACTGCAGTAGAGGAGCAGAGAAAAAGGCGATTGTTCCATGGGACCACAAACAACAACAGCATGTCTATGAGTTTGAGGGCCGCAAGACCCCCTCAGTTTGAACCAACAGGGTTCAAACTGAACCCTGCCACAGTATTAACAATACTGTAAAAAAATGTACTTTTACTTTTGCATAGTTTCTTCAGTATGACGCAAATCACGAAAAAATGTGGCTCATGAACCTACTGGCCAGCCATTGGACTAATCGAATCAGGGGTTTTGTGAGCTGATATTGAATTGTTAACAATAATAATTATGATTAATTGATGAATCTATATGTTTACCCATCCATTGCCACAATAATAGAATTAACAAAAAATATATTTCTTTGCTGAGAATTAAACTCATACAAAATATTTCAGAGAAGTAGTAAAATAGTAAATAAATAGCTTTTAAAACCTTAAAACTATACCAAATAAGGATGTGCTTTTTGCTATGTCTTTTAATTTTTATGCAAATGAAAACTCATACTCAAAATGGTAGCTTATGTTTAAATGAGTTGATGTTGAAAAGTGAATTTAATTTTTAATATTTGTTTTCTTTTGGTATATGCTTTATAATTTTTTCAACCAGTAAAATGTTTAAACTACTTTCTGCTTTTGCTTAGAAAGAAATGGGGTTTTATCAACAATATTTGCCATGTGTTAGCAAAATGAAGTTGCAGGCTGAATAAATTTAGCATCTCTGTTTTCCTGTGAGGACTATCTTCTGCTGCAGTACATTAGTGCCACTATCAGCCACTATATCACCAGTCAAAGTGACAAATGGCAGACAAGCGCCTCTCAAATATTCAGACAGCGTTGGGAAGTGCAGGGGGCTGGTAATAGGAGACAGGTTTCTCTCATTTTGGCATATAGATTCTAAAATTTGCTGAGTGTGATGTTGGTACCAGTACAGGGGAAAAAAACTAAACTAAACATAGCTTTTTTCTTTACGCTTGATTATGTGCATGACTTTAAATGCAGAGTGAATTATTGCTTTTTGTCCTTTTCCTGCGCCCAAACCCCCTAGAAAGACAAGCTCTCCCCAACATCCCCATCACTTGGACAGCTGGAAACAGAATTTATCCGATTCGTTCTGCCGCTTTTCTCTCTCCCAACTGCCCTTACCCTCCTCCCCACCACACCTCCCACCACTCCCTAGTCTCCCTCACTGTCGTAATAGGATCTGCAGGAATCATTCAAAGGCTAGATATAATTTAATGCTTGCTGTGCACAATGCCCCCTCCCTCTCAACATTTTCTCAATCGCACAAGGTGCCCTGCGGATGAACTAATCATTCTTGAAATATTATTTCTGCTTCTTATTTCTCCATTTTATGAACAGCTCCTTTTTATGGGGCAATGGATTTAACCCCTTCCTGGTCACACTCCTAACAGTCTATGCCAGCAAGAAGGGGGTGGGAAAGAAGAAGCCAGGTAATCACTTCATGATTTATTCAAAATTATTTTAGCCCTTATAAGTTAGTTTTGCATTTCATCTTTGGTTTTCTTCAATTCAAGTGCAACATTGAAAGCTTGACAATAAAAAGTAATTTTTTATGAATAATAAATCTTCATAAAACTTTATACATACCTTGCAACTAGTATCAATATTAGCATATTTGATGACAACAAATGGAAAAAAGTAATCCCTGATATGAATAAAAAAAATAATGGGAACTGTCACGATAAACAAACTAACAGTTTATTGTGTTGTACAAGTTTACCAGAAGATTATGAATATATTAAATAACTAGGACTGGAAGCTATAGTTAATTAATAGGTCATTCAAATCAAGGATGAAACTAATTAATTATAATCAGTTGAAGGAATATAATTGTAATTTCCTTATTGATCAGGGTTCTTGGTCTCTCACATAAAAAGTTGGACTCCTGAATCGGCTGTTTAAAATCCTGTTGCCTCCACCAATATAGTAATTTAGACTGTGGCTATCAGCAGAGTTATTAATCACCAACCAAAAAAATCTGTCTCTCTTCATTCGGATGTTACTGGAAGAAGATTGAATACACTGGTACCTTTATTAGTTACTAAGCACAGAGTTTTATTATTATATCAAGTAATTACGCAGATACTAAACATTACTGAAAATAAACACCAGTAAATAAACAAACAAATAAAAGATCGATTTGAATGTTACCAAAGTAAGATGACCTGATTTCTGAAATCAAATATGGGGACATTTCCAGCTTGTATACAAAAAAAAAATACATGTTGTCATGGTGAAATTAGGGAAAATGGGATAGTAAGGGTCTAATTAGCTTTTACTTATTTATTAATTAGGGACAAAACAAGGAATGCCTCTCGACACAAGTATTTTGTGAGGTTAATAAAAATTATAAATCATTATTAACGGAACACTAGAACTGTGTCTCTGGGTTGGGAGAAGGGACAAGGTTGGTTACCAAGGCTTTCCAATGTTTTGGGGCCTTAAGATCTCTACGCCCCCCAAGGGGGAAAGTGACTTGAGGAAAAGAAAAAGCAGAAACTCATATGCAAAGATTTCTCACATTTAGCCTATGCCTGTGGCTGTCTGTGGAGACAGTGTTCCTCCACCTCTTCAAATAAAACAAATACTCATTCTGTTCCCATATACATACCTATGAGAATCAGGTTTTGCTTGTGTTAAGATGGATAAAAAACAAGTAGCGGCCAAACCTGCAGGTAAGTGATAATTTATGTTTATTACTGTCAATTGACAACTGTCTGCATCAGGGGCCCATGCATCTAAAAAAGTAGATTAATATTTCCATGCAAAGCTCCACTACTCCCTGAACTTTAGCATCTCCTTTGTTTCTTTTCTTTCCTTGAAATGATTAATCCAGATGTATCTGGCTGGTTACTTGGGTTCTTTTCTTTCTAGCAGTACTCTTCTGACTTCTGCTTGCCCTCTGCTTTACTCTTCTAAGTAAATGTATCTCCCTTCTCTTCAACTGCTCTTTCCATCAGTGTTCCTATTTTCTTCCACTCTTATTCAATCTTCTTTCGATGTCAGGGTTCTGCCCTCTCCTTGGGTTTATTTTTAAGTTTGTTTGTGTTCTGTTTCTTTGTAGTATATTTCTACCAGTGCTGAGTTCTTTAGTTACCCTCTGTTGCCCTCTTGTGCTTGTTTTCCTTTCCCCTTGGCTTCATCCTAGTTGGTCCTGCCCACACCTGCTCACAATCTGCTGATAACCCCGAAATCCCACATACTCCGTCAGCGCTCCGCTCCGCCCCGCTGCGCTCCAGACCGCCTGTGCAAAGCAAAGCCTACAGCCTCCGCTGTGGCTCTCGTCCGCTCCGCTCTGAGTTCCTTGGAGATCGTAGATGGCATGCGCGAGATGATTAAATTCAAAGCAGCAGAACGTGCGGAAATGAACCAGGGTTTCCACGGATCATTAAAATAATTACAATTCATTTTTTTTTTTTTATTAAGGCCTTAATTTATTTATGTGTGTGCGTGTGTGTTTGTTTACATACATACAAGTGTCATGGAACTGTGCTTACAGCTCCTTCATATTTCATGTACACTAAAAACTTGTGTACATGGTTCTTGTTGATGACATTAAAATAATTTCTAATAGCATTAAAATAGCATTAAATTAGAGTTACTCATTCCTGTATAAACCCTGTGAACACCTAATTTAATATAGAAAAAAAATCCCACCATAATCCAGCACATGTTCAGTTTCTGCCCAAATATTTTTTTGTTGTAGATTTTTGTAACGACGATAACTAGGGTAATTCAAAACTGCTTTTTTTGAATTAACTTAGTTTTTTCTCTACTACATGGTGAAACAAATGAACGCTGTGCTTGCTGTTATTTCGGGAGGTCTGACAAAGGAACTTCAACCGCTCGACATTGGTGTGAACCGGCCGTTCAAAGTAATGCTACATTCACGCGTCTGCTGCTTCGTTTTTGCTGCTTGTACCAGTTAGTTCTGACGCGCGGCTGAAGCAGCTTTACTGCTCTTGCTGCGCGGTGCAAAAGTGTGTCTGACGTGCATTGGGCGGAGCTACTCTATCCTTTCTGTGCCTTGCAGCTATATTTGCTGTGATCAGTGGGAATAAAGTAGTTTTAATATGTTTTTAAGTGAGAAAGTCCACCTGAAAACTTAACCATTGCAGTCAGTTCATCCAGATTACAATCCCACCTTCCAATATTATTTTTGCCCAGGGGCTCAGACCCCCACATACCAGCGGTGCGCTGTCAGTAGGAATCCCATTCAACAGCAGCCTCTGGCCAGGTCGCCTCCTCGCGGTTCACCGCGGCAGCTGGTAGGTGTTTTTCATCTAAATAATCTAAACTGCAGGCACCAGGATAATAAAAGCGAACATATTCTGCCCGCAGGTTTCTGCATTTTAAGTTAATTTATGCGTCAATAAACAGTTTCAGAGGAGTGATCACAGCGCTCTGTGTCATCAGCGATGGGTCTGTCTCACTGCCAGCTCCTAGGTTTGATTAATGCTTTGTAATGAATACATGAATAAAGCACAAACATACTCAACATACTCATACCCGCTCTATTTTTAAATACGCTGTAGAGGTATTTAAATGTAGTGGAGGATATATACCGGTATATAAAACCTGCGCCCCCCTATAATCCGGTGTGCCTTATGTGTGTGTTAAATACAGTAATGGCACACATAACTGAGACTGCGCCTTTTAGTAGGGTGCGCCTTATGGTCGTGAAAATACGGTAAGAATTATGTTCTAATTTCTAGTTACCGATCTGTTGCTACTATATTTTAATTTGACGAACCAGAATTTCTCGATGTTCTTTTTCCTGTTTGGTGCGACTGCAATAGGGGATCTTGACCTGGACGGACCGGAGCGGAGCAAAAAATAGCTCGGCTCCGTATTTTGTCGGTGAAGGACGGAGAAGACGTACGTGGACGGAGACGTGCCGAGGTGTCGCCGTTGATGTGGAACGGCTCTCATTGATTTACATGAAAGACAAGCGCTCCGCACGACGTACGTCAGCGGGGCGGAGCAGAGCGCTGACGGAGTATGTGGAATCTGGGGGTAAGCCTGTCTTCAGTCTCTCATACTTACACCTCCTCTGCAGTCACTTGATGCTCTGTTCTGTTGCTCCATGAGAGTTCTACCTGACATTTTGGTTATCTGTATTTTGGGTCTCAGTATTTTTGTATTTCTGCCTCAGTTGCCTATTAAATCTGCAAGACTAAACTCTCCCTCCTGATCTCTGCCTTTGGGTTCTTAAAAACCTTCACCTAGCCGTGACACGGCAAACCAGCCATTACCCAGCAGAGCCCAGCCTGGAGGACTCCAAATAAAACTTTCTCCATAATATAAGAAATACTCTGGACACCATCAAAGAGGGTGAGTGCAATTTGCCAAATGATACAAATTCTTCTTCTAAAGTCCTCACTCCTTGCCACCCTAGGAATAACTGGCCTTTCTGAGAAGCTTGAATGGAACTTACAGGCCGTTACCAACTCAATTACTCAACCAACTTCCAATACTCAAACCACAATTGACCCACCCGTCTGGAACTCCCCCTATCACCCCAGTCACAGCTTTTTCTGCCACTGCTCCTCCTGCTGCTGCTTCTCTGATGCTGTCAACTACCTTGAAGCGCAATCCCCGCTACCGGGTGAGAAATGCAGCACCCTCTCCAACAGGTCATTGTGATGCCACAGCTCCCTCTCCAGTGGGTCAGCCTGGTGCCGTCTCTCCCTCTCCAATAAGTCAGTCTGATCACACCAGCATTAGTTCACCTCCATTCCAGGTCAGTTTTCCCCGTAGCCTCAGTCGCCATTTTCATGATTCCCAGTTGTCATCACTTTTTAGGTCTTTAAAATGTTAAATTGCCCCACGACAATCTCGAACTTTAAGTTTACGCCCCTCACAAGTTAATGAATCAGAGCTTTTTGAATTTTTTATTGAGAATGAGGATTTTTTTTCTTTGTGTTCCGCCTCCATTAGCTCCCTGCCAGCCAGCCTTTTCCAAGCCAGAGCCCCTTAGCGGGCCAGATCCCAAGCCAGGGCCACCTAGCGGGCTAGATCCAGAGCCAGGGCCGCTTAGCGGGCCAGATCCTGAGCCAGGGCCCCTTAGTGGGCTTTCGCTTTCGTATTTCTCTGCAGATAGATCCTTTTTTTGAGCATGCTCTCTGCTGTCCAGAGAACCTTGAGCACACTCTGTGCTGTCCAGAGACCGCCGAGTACGCTTTGTGCCATTCAGACACCCCTGAACCTGACCCGTCACCTGTTAAAACAGAGAACTGCGAGAGCACTCCAAGGCCCCTCAGCAGGCACTCCTCGCCTCCAAGGCCCCAGCTAGGGGTCTCAAGCTGCACCCCCTCTGTATGGGTCCCAAGCTGCACTGCCTTTTCATGGATCCCGAGCTGCGCCTCCACTTCGTGGGTCCCAAGCTGCACCGCCACTTCGTGGGTCCCAAGCTCTGCTTCCTCTTCGTGGGTCCCAAGCTGCACCTCCTCTTCATGGGTCCCTCAAGGCTCCTGTGCCGGAGTCGGCGGTCCCTCAAGGCTCCTGGGTCGGAGTCTCCAAGGTTCCTACTGCAGAGACACTGGTCTCCAGGGTTCCTGCTGCAGAGATGCCTGCGACACCTTCGTCGCGGTCCTCACGGCCGTCTTCCAGAGGTCCACCTCTGTCGTCCCATCATCTCTGCATTTGGGTCCTAAAAAACCTCCACCTAACCTGACACAAACAAAAATGTTGTGCCCACAGAATTATACACTCACCGGCCACTTTATTAGGTACCCCATGCTAGTAACGGGTTGGACCCCCTTTTGCCTTCAGAACTGCCTCAATTCTTCGTGG
>NW_015150760.1:612841-638768 GCF_000732505.1 Cyprinodon variegatus | reverse complement strand
AAATACTCATTCACCTAGTTTTTATTTTGGTCTCTTTTTTTTTTTTACAGACTGCAGGTTTGATCTTTATTCCATTTGTTTTTCTCAATGTTTTCTGTCTGTCAGGGCTCGTCTTTAATGCAAATACTCATTCACCTAGTTTTTATTTTGGTCTCTTTTCATGTTGGTTTCCATCAGAGAGTGTTGGAAGATGAATATCCTGTGTGGAATAGCATACCTCCTAACAAAGGGTCCTCAATACATCTGCTTGCAAGGGAGGTAGAGCCTTAACACCTGGAAGTAATAAAAGCCCCCAGAGTGAGAGAGAAAATAAGGTAGGATTATTGTTCTGTGCAAGGAAGAGATTATGTTCAGAGAAAAGACAGGGGAGGCATGCGGCTACACTTTCACCTCAAACAACAGGGCTAATAAACAGCCTCTGATTAAAACTGAAATCATGGGAAAAGAAACACCTGAAAGTCAACCACGCTTTCATGCAGTGACAAGTATAAAGCTATATTTGGAATGAAAATAAATGGACTGGAATATTTCTAAGCATCTGTAGAATTGTTACTGAGTTACAATATCATTATCTTTGTATGGCTTTAAGTGAACAAACAAAGAGACAGTCAGGGAGCTAGAGAGCTTTGGCCCAGTTGTGATGCAGTTCTTTTTTTTTCCCTTTTCCATTTTTCTATCTCATTGTGGAAACAGTCTTTAATTTGTCCTCTTTCTTTTCACCAAACCCAGTCTCACCATAATTTCATCACAGTTGAAAAGAAAATGAGAGTACCAATATGTATTATGTTCTATCAGCAATACCATGGTTTAGTTATCTTAAGAAAAATAATTCTATGAAAGTTTCAATAATGGACATATTTTATTTCCTGAAGCAAAGGCTTTAAATTGTAAATTGTCAGTCATTTGCAAAGACGTTAAGCACAGCAAGCAGCTGCGTAGTATGCCTGTGACAGGTAATTAATCTGGGGGATCCACATGCTTCTTTTGCAGACCAACATCAAAGTACTTGGTTTTGCAGAACATACAAAGACAATGATAAATGTGCCTCACCCCGGGTGTATGACCTGACAATGATGCTGCACAAAGTCCACTGGCATGCACTAAAATCCAAATGACACACACACATAACACTGGCTGAGGGAAGGGAGTAAGCAGTCTAACAGTCTCTCTCGTCCTCATTGCTTTCCGTCATGTTGACTGGAATGACATTAGATGCCAGCACTTGTTTGTACTCTAATGACAAGTAAGAGGGGATGGTTGTCTCCATGGCAACAACTAAGGCTCAATAGATCATACCTCATTACAGTAGGCAAGCGGGGACGTTTGGTCAAAAATTAATATATCAAAGGAAGGGGAGAGGGGAAGAGTGCATTGTGGGAAGATTGCCCAGCATTTGTTAAATAAATCTGATAAGTGAAGCTTTTTAAACTGTGGCCTTATTACATTCACACTGCAGCAGGGGGAAGCAGGTTGAAATTGTTGTTTAGTGACCTTGACTTGATACGTTAAGAGTGTCATGTTCTTTTGACTGAAATTGAGACGAATAAAAAAGCAAAACTGAGAAGAAAGATTCGTCTTTTCATGGGTTTGTGTTGGAGCCTTGGTGAGGCTTCTTTGTGATGCAGACTAATTGTCTGATGATTCAAAACTAAAGGAATTGCAAGGCAACAAACTGCTCAGACATTTTAACGGATCATGTTTCTGTGTGGGTGGTGTTATATGAACTAACCAGTGTGAAACATGAAATCAGAGGGAGAGAGACAACCAGTAAGGTTAAATGTGCCACTTGTGGGACAATTCCCCTTTTTTCATCCCACAATTAGTTAAAGCAGTTTTCAGAACTAAAATTATGAAAATATATACTTTAATTTGTATTGACATGTGATTAACAGTTGATCATGTTGATTAGTTTATCTGGAAAACTAATATAGGTATTAGGAATGTTATTTATATCTAAAACATGTACCTAGTGTGTTAAACCTCATTAAACCAAAGTGTTTAATCTATCCTTAATGAACAGATATGTAATGTATCATGGGTAAAGTAAGAACAAGTGTGCAGAACAAAAATGTAGAAAAAAGCAAGTAATTCTGACAAATTAATGATTTTCATTTTATTGCAAAATGTGCAAGTTAATGATGTGAAGTAACCACTCAACAACAATGATTAAAGGAAGAATGTTCAAGTGTTAGCATAAAGCTTCAATGATTACAGCTAGAAACCACACAAATGTGTGGTGATGTACTAAATCCTGTGCCTTCAGAAGCACAAAGACAGTAACAAAGTCTGCCTTCTATCACCTAAAGATACATTTACATGATTATAGACCTAATGTTTCAGTTGGACCTTTAAAAAGTTATTCATGTGCCTTACTTTAGTTGTAAGTTTTCCTCAGTTAAATTTGCTTTGATTGTTAAGTTGAATTTTGAGTATTGTTCGATTTAGTTGACCTCTTTTATAGGCTGGGTAATTCCTTCATTCTTTTGGATTTTATTCATTTTTGGCTCAATAAGCCCATACATTTTTTAATTACCTCCTGTGACCTTTTGCCTTACTGCTTTGTCCCTGATATCCATTTCCTTATGTGTTTTGTCTTTAATATTTAAAATGGACAACCAGTAAAAAAAACAAAACAAAATAAAATAGCTTTCACTGTACTCTTTATGTTATCCTACTTCAATACAAAATCATATCAACTTAATTCAACGTGCTAATGTGGCTACTAGACTTAGACTAGACTTAGACCAACTTTATATGGAGCCCAGGCGGAAATTCAACTGAAGAAGCTCATTGTTCTAAATGCGACACAGCCAATCAGTTTTGAACCACACCTTCATAAAGGCCAATCGGCATCCAAAGCTCATCTTAAGAGGCCTCCGATACAGACCCGTCTGCTCTGTGCGCAGACTGCGTATGCGCTGTGACTTCATTCAGATGACACCGTTTCAACCGACCTCCAGCCCCTCCTCCACCATCGTAGCTAAAGCTTCATCAGAGTGTCATTCCTCCTGGACTCTTACTGCGTTCCCTGTCTCATCTTAACCAGTCTGTCAGAAGAATGCCATGTTCAGCCTGGTTCTGCCAGAGGTTTCTTCCCAACGGGCTGTTTTCCCTCTCCACTGTCTCTTCATGCTTGCTCATCATAAAAAGGTTCTTTCAACCTGTGTTATCCAACTGGACTTCTATCTTCGAGGTCCCTGAGTGAAGCTCTAGTATCAGCTCTTGCAATTCACTGGATCTCCCCATAAAGCTCTGCATACCGTCTCTCTAATCAGCAGTCTACAGACTGACCAACTTCATCTATCTCCACTCCACCACCAGTTTCAGGCCTGGGGGGGAGACAGCCCTATTCTTTGCTCCTGTTCATGCATATTTATCAAAATTAAGTGCTATGTTTCCTGCCGAGGTCTGAGCGCCAAAGAAAAAGTAATTGTATCAATACACTTCTCCTAATTGTCTTTGTGTGAGTTTTTCAGGTTGAATTGTCATTTTCTACACACAGAGAGTATGCAAAAAGAAATTTCATTCAGTACAACTTTTCATTTTTTGAAAAGTGCAGCTGTAGGTAAGCAGTAGTGGTAATGTAAACGTACAACTTTTTCTTTTTTTTCTGGTGAGTTAAGGCTCAGACACTACATAAAGTAATAGCATTGTTTGCCATTTGCATGTGTCAGGTTTATTGCCACAATGCAGTGCTTCTAAGCTACTATGGTATAAAAATTGTTTTTTTTATTAGACTGGTTCTACCTGGTTATTCTCAAATTAAGATTTCCCTTACCTTTTGTAGTTCTTTTTTGTCCCTCTTCTTTTATTTTTATAGTAAAACATTGCACAAATTGCAAGACCAAATGAACTTAATGCTTTTATTCCTCAAATAATGCAGTACATAATCTTTTTTTATTTACCACCTTGCCACACTTTGTTCTTTACAATAATTTTTATAAGACTTTAAAGTTGTTGAAAAATTCAGGTGTCAGCTTCATTTGACAAAATGTTTGTATGGCTTTGACAAGGTTTTGTTCGCAGTTTTGCTTGTATTCAAATTAAATATTTTACAGCATTTAAAGTTGGCAATTTTGGTGGAATGTTCCGTTGTTTCCTTTAAATGACATAAAGCCAGCAGAAGTAGCAGTATGTGCTGAATATCATGGGAGAACCCAAAAAAGTCCTGATATATAATTAAACAAATAGTATTTTGAATAAACTCATAATAATGTCTTCAAAGATGGCAATAGTTCCTGTTCAATGACTAGCATTGGTGGATAACTTATTAATCATATGTTAAATAATTGAGATAAAAAATAAATACATTATAAATGTACTACAATGTGTTTTCAGAATATATGCAGACATGGGAACTTTAAAGGGTCTTGTCAAACACATTTACTGCAACTCATCAGCAACCACTACCTCAAATGTTTGGTATATAAGAGCACAGTTTTAAACAGCTGAAACCTAGTTACTGGATGTCAAGTTACCAGCAACAACAACAATGTTGGAAATGTGCTACAATCATCAAGTCTATGATCACATACATTTAGTTACCAATGTTAGTAGTGTCGAACATTGCACAGTTGTATTAAAGTAACTAAATATGATTAAGTAAATGCCAAAAAAAGTGACATTGTTTTTTTCCTGTGCATGCAGTGGAAGATAAAGGAGAATATGGGTTTAGCTGCAGCAGTTCACAAAAAAGCTGTTCATTTAAATGTAAATAACAAATAACATGTATTTTCTTTTGTGAACATTTGGTGGAGGTCACAAAAGTCCTGTTTTGATAAAATACACTTAAATTGCATTCAGATTATGCCGAGTAGAGGTTTGAAACAGTTACAGTACTGTAGCTGTTTTTTTTAAATCCAGATTTAGCTCTATCCACACGTACAATTTTTAAGTGTTTCTAAAGTAGTCACTGCCTTAAATAGCTTTACTAATTCCTCAGTTTCTGAAATCAAAAATATACTTTGAAATTATCTCAGAACTACAGCTTTTCAGCTGCAAACAAGCTGGTATCTTCTCCAGAGGATCGATTTACATAATTTTCTCCTATTTTAGTGTTGTTTATGACATCTTCTTTAAGCGAGCTAAAAAAAAAGTTTTTTAATTTTACTGTCATTACGCTGTCACAAATTCAGAGCAACAAAAAAAAAAAAAAAACTGCATTTAGCCCATTCCCTTGGGGAGCAGCAGGCTGCCATTGTGCGGCACCCATGGAGCAGTCTGGGGTTAAGGGTCTTGCTCAGGGACCCCGACTGGCAATCTGTGGGAGTTTCTCGGACTTGAACTCAGAACCTCCCAGACCCAAGTGCAATGCTCTAACCAATAGGCCCCCACTATCCAAACACCTTTATTTTCTTTAGAAGAAAATTTCGTTAAACTGCCACTGTCACGAGTCTCACGAGTCTTGTTTTTTAAAGGCACACTTAAAGGTAACAATTGGCCACTAGGGGCCCTTGACTTGTAACTTTCACTTCTAGCACCCCTAGTGGCCACAAGTGCCTCAGCACTGTCGCAAACATCAACAAACAGTCAGCCGGCCAGCCTCCCGTGTCTTTTGATTCGAGACAGCACTAGGTGTGTAGCTTGGAGTTGCGTGAGACACGCTGCTGCTCTCTGGAGAGCACCATCTGGGCATACCGGACAACGTGGATTGGAGGACCAGTGGCAGAGATTCAGTGAACAGCCACTGGGTTGGACGGGGCGTTTCGGTTAGCTTTTGTTTGTAGCCTGCTGGCTTTTCTTGCCCATATTTTGCTTCTCCTAAACATCGAAAATAATAAAAACGATATATGACTGTATACTAGGAGCAAAGTGTTAACTTACCAGTCTAACAATAGAGAATCGGTTATTCATCTGGCTTTTTTGTTCAGCCTGCAGGTTCTCTTTTTCACCTCTTCGGAAGGTTTAACTTTTTCCTTGCCTCATCCATGACCAGCAGTCTAGAGGTGGAAAAATAGTAGAGCAAAAGCCTTAGCTCCATGACTATGTAAGAGCCTCTGACTGTAAAGTGTTATGTTCTTCCAGGTCAAATGACCTGGCTAACGATGTGGTGTCTCCTCCCAACTGACATAGATGGCATTTCAAGAGGGAGCCCTCTTCATAGAATCCATAGTGTAGGGTGCTGTATATTTGTCGAAGGAATCATTTAAAATAACTCATATTGACAGGGTTCTGCATATCCTTAGTTTTAACGATAAAAACTGAATCTTTTCAATATGGTTAAACATAAATACTGCTCACTGCATCATCATCTGCCATGAATGTTGTTTTTCTTGCCGCTTCTGGTTTGCAAGACACATTATAGTGACCTTTGTCGGGTATTAATGACGTTCAGGTCGGATGAATCCGTTCACACACAGGTCACATTTGAAACGATCAGATTTGTATCGGATTCAGGACCACATAGCCAAGTGGTCTGGGTCAGATTGGAAAACATCGGCTCTTAGTTGTTCAGACTGCCATGAAAGATCCAGGTCGCATATGGGCAAAAAAATCGGATTTGGGTCACTTCAGGCTACAGTGTGAACGTAGCCTTAGGGACGGTTCCTTGTTGTTGTTTTGCTGGTTCCTTATCTCTGGCTCCCCATGTGAGTTTTCCCCTGAAGGTTTTCTGTTTTTCTTTGGTTCTTTGAATGTTTTACTTTGGATTTTTGCCCCAGTTACCCTATTAAATATGCAAGACTCACCTCTGCCTCCTGATCTCTGCATTTTGGTTCTCCACTAAAGCCATGAATCATATTCTTCAACTCTTTAGATCACAAACTCCATGGTGAGTCTTTAACTTAACTGATTTAGGTGCATATTTCCTATTCTATATTTTTAATTTACATTAAGTATATAATGGTAGTTTCCATGGCTGCGTTCAAACGCTGCAGCCAAAAACAGCTCCTCTCGACAATTTCACAAAATATGGCCCTTAAAACGATACAAACTAGACGTCTAACCCACAACAATGATCGACAATGCCTGCTAGAGCTACAATCACAAAAGGGACAAGTGAGTGCTTCAGGACCTGGAGGCAGTAGTAGCAGCTCAACAACAACTGATAGGTTGAAGTCCAGGCAACAAGATCCTCTTCCACAAGGGTAAAAATCCCTTTTGGATGCTTAGAACCTATACAGATCTGTCTAAAATCACTGCTGCCAACATTAATAATGAGCATTTCATAACTAGATATAGTGACTTAATATCACAATGTTTGTTTTTTGAATCACTGCTGCTTTCCATCTCAAAGCTGCACTTAAAAAAATGTAATTGTCTAGAGAGATGTTCTAAACTAAATTTCTTTTTGTATACACTTGTGTATACAAAATGACTAAATAAATCTGTCTAGTCTAAGTCTATAAAAGATTATAACATTCATGCAAAAAACTTCCACCAATACCATATATAGCACAAATTATATTTCTAGAGACAGATAGAATAAAAACAAAGTCAGATGATTTCTCTGTCTATCTTTTTCTTAAACTTCTTCTATTTTGCCAATATTTTTTGAATTTCTGACAAAAACAGCACAAGGTCAGTGTTTCAGTTAATTGCACTCACATGTCTCTTTATCCCTGTTGTATTTAAATCAGGATTTCTATTCCCTCATTGTCTTGTTCTTTATTTACATCCCATTGGTGTCAACCTGGTCTCCTTGATATGGAAGTGAACAGTATCCAGCTTATTGTTTTTGCTGCTTAATTTCTTTGTGGAAAATGACTAGAAGCACAGTGGACGGTGGACAGGGTTTGATCGTGTCAATTGGTAAAGCGAGGAATAAGGATGAGTGGAGCTACCAGCAAGAGTCTTGAAAGTAGTTTAAATAAGAATCTGCAGAGGATTTCTTGGAGTCCACGAGTTGTGAGCTGAAAGGGAAAACTGATAGCTCATCAGAGTTTCCTTGGGAGAAAAAAATACAAAAGTAAGTTTCTTCCCACAGAGAAATAGATTAATCATTGCCAACTCAGGGGACTTGACATTACCAATAGGGTTAACACTCAGGCATCAAGGTGTTTGCAGGAGGCTCCTCTTATACCCCACAGCTAATTGCCTGCAGCTGTGAACAATCAGCTACAGATTGGCTTAGGCGATGTTCTCTACAACACCATCTGGTGGAAGACTGAAAAACAAAAACAGGCTGAATGTGTTCCCAAACTCTAATGGTGCATTCACACAGAAGGCAGTGATCGTGGTGATTTCCGCAAACCCTGCAGGTAGTTCACTGCTCTGCATTTCAGATGCACTGTGTTTACACCCTGGACCCCATCATCAAATAGGAGGAGCTTCAGCTGCGTGAAAAAAAAAAAAACAGTTTTTAAAAAAATTTAGCCAATGGTTTTTTCTCTTTAGAGCAGGTTTGGCATTTAAAATGATTATTTGTAATTATAAAAAATAACATAAATAACATATGTGTTGCTGTTGTTTTAGAGATATTAAAGATGTTTTTTAGGTTTGAATTTAATCAAAATTATCTAGCATACTTTTTCAGTGCTACTTCTTTTGTGCAGGTAAATCTATCGTTTGTACTGATTTGTTTTTTAAGATAAAATCTGCGCTTGTTTCCTGATATAAAGTTATTGCATAACATCATATGTCTTTCCTGTGGTGGTAATGAATATAACAGTGGGCATGTTTACCCTATTTAGTGGTTGGAATTATTGTTTACTATTTAGTTAAATACCAGCATCCTAGACCTTCTGGTTTGGACCTACCCCTGACAACCCTGTGTAATTTCCTGCCAAAGTCTCACTGTTGGCATTTCATTATAAAAGCACAGGTGAGACTTAACATCATGGACTACTGCTAGATTGCTCCTTATGATAAACCTCAGAGAGACCCTTTTTTGGAAAAACCCCAAAAGCTTGGAAATAAAAGAGTCCACTTTGGTTCATCCAGACGTAGCTCTGACTTGGCCGACTAGCAGTGCATCTAGGACTTCATTAAAAAGACCTTTTTCAAAGCCACCTAAAGACCTCTTAAGCGCATTAGTTTGTTAAAATTACTTTCTCTGTAATGTATTTTAAGTGAAAAAGCTTCACCTAAAACCACTCCCTGATTGGCTGCCGTGATTTCATAGAAAAGTTCAGCTCATTTCAACTTCAGTGATCACCACTCCGCTATCTCCATGCGGTGCTGCTGTTTGACAACACCACAGCTCTATCTAGCAGCATGAGGTTAGAGCAGAGCAGTTAACACTCTTCACTGGACGGATTGTATAGGAATTCTATGTGAATCCACCCCGTTTGCCACAGCCGCCTTGTGCGGTCTGAAGGCCCAATGAAGGTGTATTCGAACCAAATATGGTGTCCTTGGCGAGGGCGGTTTATTTATATAGTATCTCTATGTGGAAGGTTGTTGAAGTGACCACCAGTGAATTTCCCGCTGTGAGGGCGGGCATCTCTCTGCTTTCAACTCACACTACTAAATAGAACTGTTTAGTGTTGTCAAACAGTGGCACCGCATGGAGACAGCAGAGCTACAACCGCTGAAATAAAAAAATCTTAACTTCTGGAAAATCAGGTCACTGCTACCAATCAGGGACTGGTTGTGGTTGAGACATAGGTAATCGCAGACACCGCGCTAGGTCTGAATGCAGCTTAAGATCTTTTTAGTTTTAACATTTGTTGTGTTTGTGGAAGGCTGCTGTTTTCTACAGTGTAGGGTCGTTTCAAAATGCCTCCCACTTATCAGCACACATGACTCTCCTAGGAAACCGGTTTTTGAATCCCACCTGGCCCCTCTGTTGTGTACCTTACCACACTCGCTTCGTGTTTTAGCTCATGGAAACACCATTTCACATTCTTATAATCAAACAAAGTCTGCGTCTTCTTGTAAAAGAAATTCTGAAATTTCTTTCAAACATCAAAAGCATATTCAGAATCAGACATACTTTAATATATTTAAAATATAATATAATATTACTAAGCCCGTTGAGATTATCACATTGAGACAGGAACCTATTTCTTAACTGACTAAACATTTCAGTTTTTCTGTGCAATTTTCATTCTTTAATGTCTGCATAAAGACTTTTACACATACAAAAAGGAATTCCAATACATATAGCTCATTTGATCTATACTGAAAGTAAAACCATTCTGAGTGATAGCAGTTTAGATAGCCATACAGAATATGAAATGTAAATTTATCTGCAAAGTCTTTATATAAAAGGAACTCATTTTGCTTATTTATGTAACAATTGTTCTAGGCTTTTCTTCCTTTTTGACTGATTCCCTATTTTAAAAAGATGTCTTTGCAGTACAGTGGCCGGGAGGTGCAAACCAACATTACAAAATTTAAAAAACTTTCATCGGCAATGTGAATTTGTTTTCTGAAATGATAATTTGTTTTGGAACTTGTAAAAGTTTTTAGATTTTGTAATGTTGGGTTGCACCTCCCGGGCCACCGTACTGGGAGCCTTTTTAGCTTTAACTATGAATTGATCTCAAAGACAATACATGTTGACAGGGCCACTGGCAGTAATTTTGAACAGTGGGTACTTTTTGGACAAATGACCTATGAGCCTAAGGGCCTATTTAAAATATAATAAATGAAAATGAATAAATAAATAGATTGAGATTCACTTCTTTATTGTCATATAAACTTCAGTGCAGGCAACCAGGGTCTGTAACACAGACACATCATTAATCAGTTTAATTATGAATCAGCCCCTAGGTGACAATATGCGTTATTAAATAAATTTCACAATGAAAAATATTTCAGTGGCTTTATACCAATTTGAAAAGCCGGCATTCACAAAGGGGTTGTCTTTCTTAAATATGTCTCAAGGTATGACTTTAGACTGCTTTCAGACAAACGAAACACAAAATATAATCGGTCTTTTCCACATAATGCAGTCACTGCCATCTAGCAAACCAAGCCGGTGCCACAGCACGTGAGAACGTTTCATTACCACAATGCCGTGCAGGAAATTTTAAACTGGATGTTGGCTGGAAGGGCAAGTCATGCTAACCTGACTCCGCCAGATGGATTTGCTCCGCATATCCATCTGGAAACCTTCCGTTGAAGTAATTTTGGGAAGGGGCGAAAATACTGGTTAGCTGATTGACCTATGTTGGTGATAGACGGGCCAAATAAACCAATCGGATCAACGAAGCATATGACGTACTAACAGAGCGATGACGAAGAGGAGCCAATTGATAGATCAAACTCTTGCCGAAACCAGTCGGGAGAAGAGCAAAAACATCTTTTCCTCTGAGAAAAGCCTCCAGAGCAGTGTTTTGCTCTTCTTTCAGTGAAGAAATACTCTGATACTCTGTAATTCTGATAAAACTTGCTCGATAACCACGCTAACGCTAGTTTCATCGGCTGAAGCCGCCATGTTCTTTAGACTGAACTCTCGCGCTTCTCCTTGCATCACACCTCAACCCGCCTCAAAGCCAAGGCTGATTGGACATTCGTTTGGTGAACGGCTCCAAATTGTCTTTAATGGAGAGTCTCCAGACTGATCTGCGAGTGAAACCTTGAAAGCTCGCGAGATCAGGATGATCTCACGAGGCTATAGTCATGCTAGGTTGGATTGCGGGGGCTGGAACTGTGCCTGCCGTAGCTACTGCCATTGTAGGTGCGCAGAGAGTCTCCTTACTCTGGCTGCTCTCCATTGTCTTGGTTGAGGTACTAGTGTTCTTCTTTGCTAGTGGTGGTTTTCCGAAAAAAATCCGAAATTTGTTTCTGTGATTAGGCTATGTAAATTTGCTAGTCTGCTGCCACGAGCAGGATACCCCGGCGACCACTAGCTTGCTTGTCGTTGCCATGATAACATAACTTCCATGAACTTGTGTTGATTAGGCCTCAAAATAAGTAAATTAAAATCCAATTACGTGTAATAATAAAATAAAGAAAATCAAAATTATATAAACTGAGTATTTTTATTACATTTTAAAAAGTCTCCCTCTCGCCACTAAGAGGTGCTGCAGCACCCCCAGCACCCCACTTCCTGTGGCCATGCACGTTGATAGAGTCAGCCTTTCTACTTGTTTTTCATTGAACAAGCTCTTATGCGGAAGAGGCTCATAAAGACTCATGTTAACTGGAGTCTCTCCTAAACATTTCTCCTCTGGTGAATTGATGTTGTATGACCTCCTGTTGAGACAGAAGTAGAGTGAAACATTTCACCTGTAGGATCTACTTCAATCTTGGCTCTAAGGGGGTTCCTATAAAGGGTAATTTTTTTTGGTTAAATTCCATGCTGGATTCAGCTAGCTGCTTGTTAATTAGATTGTAATTACAGACAAGCTTAGTAAGCCTGTCTGGTCCAATTAGAAACACTTTTGTTGCTGATCTGCCTTGACCTTTTGTTACAATCTTCAAGAGTTCAAATTAATTGTAAGCACAGTGGGTAAATGCTGAAACATAGTTGTTCTTGGTGCTCAAAATACTAGGTTTACAGCTACAACAGTGACACATACATAAAATACACATACATAAAAAAGCTCCTCTTAGTGACTTCTGTCATTTATGAGAAAAAAAAAAACTGATTTGGTGTACTAATTGAAAGTAGCATAGCCTCTTTCGGGGAGTGTTTGAGATAAATTCCTTCAGTGTTATGTCAATAAAGTTCAATTATTATTATTTTTCCATCCATAGAATATTATTCATATAAATACAGTGCTTTATGTAGCCTACTCCGTATAAAGTCAAAAAGATGAATAATGTTTGACTAATTACTGGAAGGGGTAGAGTGTCCTCCCTCTTATACAGAGGAACTCTTAGACTGACTGACTGTTGTCTCATGCATCCATAGCACACCTGGTCTCCATTATCTCTCCATTTCACAGACTTGCACCCCCCAACAAGGCAGCCTGGGAATGGGCCTGGTTCTTTCATCTTCCCATCATTATAGCAGCTGGCTGAGGGTCAGGGCCTATTCTGACAGGCATTCCAGCTTCGGCTGACTTTTAAGGTTTTAGAAAAACACAAAAAGTATATATAAAAAAAAAAGATCAAGTCTTAATATAATTATTGTATTAAGAATTCCTTGCAGACTTCGTGTTTTCTCCAAAACAAGATCAAATCTAAATGTGCATCTTAAAGCACTGCCTCTCATTTCTTTTACCGTATCACCCCTGCTTACCCATGTATTAAACAAATTGCTTATTTGTGCCTCAAATATTACTACACCTTATTAAAAAACAGATTTACAGTAGTTCTAAAGTTTACAACAAACACAAGGTCAGGCAAAAGCTCCCTCTATTTGAAAATGGTGTTTACAAGTGATTGGTGATACCACGCTGAGTGTCAGCTTCATCCAGCTGGTTTTATTACTCTTAAACCTTGTCCACAGAGGGACATTTGAAGACGGATCAAGGAGGAGGCAAATTCCTTCCCCTCTGCTGTTTAGCTCTTTAAAGCATTTCCCAGAGCCCCTTCAAAAAATCTGTGAAACACATTTATGGAGAGACGATACACCACCTGATGGTTCAGGACGGACATGGTCCACCCATTATCATTTTGCATATGAGGACAAAATGAGGTGTGATAATTGATCTCTCATGTACTTCAACTCAGCCTCTCACGATACCATCAGCAAGGCTTTGTTTCAAGGGAAAACACTTTCAGGCAGCCCTTACCAGAGCCTTCCTAATGCATCATCACTTTGAGGTTACAGAAATGACACTATGAGAAGCACTTTGAAGTAAAGTAAAATTATCCCCATTTTCTGCTCCCACAAATGATTTATTAAGGGGTAGGAAAGAGAAGGGGGTGAGGAAAGGCAAAAGGGCAGATGAAAGATGGAGAAGGACAAACACATTCCCAGCACATATTCTCTTCATTATGAATGGGGGGTGCGATCATTCAATTACTGACTGCCGTCACAGGCTGATATTCCTGCCTGTCAGGGCCCATTCCTGCTCAGTTTTGGTCAGAGTCCTTCTGATGGACTTCATTTCCTATTAAACAGAACCATAAGGTACTGTGAAAGTTGCGACACCTGATCCTGTGTTCAGAAGAAGAGAGAACTTTGGCAAGGCGAGGAGTTTGCTAAGGCCTCTTTCTCTTCTTCCTTAGCATGAATTCCACTTGTTTGAAGAACATGGAAATAGGACCAGAACATAAAACTACAATTTTTAGATTTATATAGTTTTTCTCGGTATGAACTTTATGTACAGATTTTGGAACACGTTTAGAATTTCTAAACTTGAGGCAGAATTTAAATGAAAATTTTCATTTTATTCAAATATTCTTCTCTTAGATGCTCTCCTACATAACATTTTCTGTCCTAAGTATTAATTAAGATTAAGATTAATTAAGATCATATTGAATTAAGCTGACATGTCCTTAAGGTTACATTTGTTGTGTTGTTTTTACACTGAGAGGAAAATTGGATGTGGCGATGCAAAAAAATAAAATAATAAAATCAAATAAACTATTTAAGGGGGCAAAAAATGTGGGAAGTAGTAGTTGTACTGAAGACTACTTAAATCATAGGGGCTGCAGTGAAGTTAACCTTTGACTGTGGCTTTGCACAAGCAGCTCATGTGGAAAGCAGAACTGGTTAGAAAAGTATTTTATTGGCTTAAAAACCAATACGACCAGACACACTAGTAGTGTGTCTGGGCTCTCCCTTAGAGATAGAGTGAGGAGCTCATTCATCCAGGGAGGACACAGAGTAGAGCCACTGCTCCTCCACGTCCGGAGGAGCAAGTTGAGGTGGCCTGGGCATCTGGTTAGGATGCTTCCTGGATGCCTACCTTGTGAGGTGTTACAGTCACGTCCCACTAGGAGAACCCGGGACACACTGGAGGGACTATGTTTCTCGGCTGGCCTGGAAAAGCCTTGGGATATCCCCCGAGGAGCTTGCACAAGTTGCTGGGGTGAGGCCTCCCCACTGAATCTGCTACCCCCACAACCCAACTCCAGATAAGCGGAAGAGGATGGACGGATTGATCTATAAGACTAGCAGATCCATCTCATTGGGTACTTCATTTTACAATTTAAACCACTTGAGGAAATTTTAAACAATTCCAGAAAAAACTGACATATAGAATAACATTTATATGTGAAGAATGTAGGAAAATGTTCTACCTGAGGAAAAAACTAGGCTTTTAATAGCCTGGGACGTTTTTTTTTTTTTTTTTTAACCTAATTCTTCCTCATAATGTATGATGTAAATATTTGAATTAGTGCCAGCGGCTTTCTTGAAGCTCTGGGTAAAAGTGGAATTCCCCCGTCTCAATTTTAATGGAGGCACGATTGTTTGCAGAAATGTGGCTTTCCAATAAGGGGATATGTGGTGGATATCAAATCTTTATAGTCTCTGCTTCTTGTTTTCTTCCTTTATTGTAAATGCTAATCCAAACCTTTTTTTTTTCTTTTAGGTTAAAGACAAGGCTCCAACAGCTTTAAAGCTTTTTTGTACAGATATTATTTCTACCATTTACTCCCTGCAGAGACTGAAAGCTGATACTGAAGAACTCTGGAAAACCCTACAAGCTATTATCTCAACAAAGCAACAAGTTAAATCTCAGCATTTTAAAACCCTGCTTGGGATATTAAAAACAACTGAAGCCTGTGTACTAAATCCAACGAAGTTAAATCTTCTTGCTAAAAAAGAGAGAACATATTGGGGCATGTCAGCAGCTATGCTGACTAGATAAAGTGCAATCAGAGCATAGGTTAGGTTTCTAGAAACATATTTAAATCATTTAAATCTATTTGTGCTGTACGGCGGAGTATTAGGGCCAGGCTAGAGATTTTTTTTTCTTCTATTTCGAGAAAAAAGTTGTACCATTATGAGAATAAAGTCGTAACATTACAAGAATAAAGTCGTAAAATTGCGAGTATTAAGTTGTATTATTACGAGAATAAAGTCGAAACATTATGAGAATAAAGTTGTAATATTACGAGAATGAAGTCATTAAACCACTACCTGTTTCAAGGCAAGGCAAGGCAAATTTAATTGTATAGCACAATTCAGTACAAAGACAATGCAAAGTGCTTTACATAATTAAAATATAGGAAAATAAAACAGAATCAAAGCAAGTAGGAATAAATAAATAAAATAAAAAAAGCAGAAACAAAAAAGAACATTAAAATCAGTTGGACTAAAGAAAGTAAAAAAAGTTGAACTAATGATGTTTCACTTGAACTGTTTAACTTGAACATTCGAAGGCAATCCTAAACAAATGTGTTTTTGTCACTTTTACAGTTTTCTGGAAGTTTGTTCCACATAAGCGGAGCATAGGAACTAAATGCTGCTTCTCCATGTTTAGTTCTGGTTCTTGGAATGCTGAGCAAGCTGGAGCCAGAAGACCTGAGTGGTCTGGAGGGTTGATACACTGATAGCAAGTCTGTGATGTATTTAGCGGCTAAGCCATTCAGAGATTTATAGACTAACATAAGTATTTCAAAATCTTTTCTCTGAGATACAGGGAGCCAGTGTAAGGACTTTAGAAGTCGGGTGATGTGCTGTACTTTTTTTAGTCTTAGTGAGGACACGGGCAGCAGCGTCCTGGATCAGCTTTCAGAAAGAAAGCTTCTAGCTCCGACCAGCATATGATGGCCGACCAGCACCACCAAACAGCAACCTGAGTCCATTTTGACATATTGCCTAATTTGTTGCTGGTGTGCTAAAAGATTCCCTTATTTGTCAAACCACAGCCAAAGTATAACTTCACATGATGCTCGAAATTTCTCATTTTAGTGAAGAAAGTGCTTCTTGTAGGAGTTGTCATAAAATGCAACTTGTTTCTCGTCATTTTATTCTCTTAACATTATGACTTTATTCTCGTATTTTTATGACTATTTTCGTTGTGACTTTTTTCTTGTAATTTTACGACTACATTCTCTTAATTTCACGACTTTATTCTTGTAAAGTTACGACTTTATTCTCATAATTTTATGACTTTATTCTTGTAATGTTACAACTTTATTCTTGTAATTTTATGACTTTATTCTCGTAATGTTACGGCTCTATTTTCGTAATTGTACGACTTTTTTCTCGTAATGTTACGACTTTATTCTTGTACTTTTATGACTAGTCTTGTTGCGACTTTATTCTCATAATGTTATGACTTTATTCTTGAAATAGAAAAAAATATATATCTCTAGCCTGGCCCTAATACTCCGTCGTAGTGTTTAAACATAATGCAACCGCTTTTGGCATTTACTTACATATTTAGTTACTTTAACACAATTGTTATATTTCCTACCCTGCTAACATGAAATAATTGTGTTAAAGTAACTAAATATGATTAAGTTACTGCCAAAAATGGGGCAGATGTTAACTCAAGGCCATTGCAATTCTCCTTGATGTTCTGCTTAGTTGTATCCTCTTAACCCCCTTAAATCTTGTTAAATGTTATATCTTAAGTGGGTGCTATTTCGCTTAAAATAGAGCAACTGCACCAAAAAGATTTAAATAACCATTTTACTGGGTAATCTTAAAATCCCAAATTATCTTGTTTGCAAATAATCTTTAGTGAAGAGTGGGCTCCATCTTGGTGTTGTGTTCTAAAGGCCAGTCTTTTAAAGGGGCTGCAGTGATACTTGTCCTCTTAAAAGTATATTCTTAGGTCATAGTTGTTATTCCTGACTGTTAAGGCTTACTATGAGCCTTGGGAGTGGTTGTTTTAAATTAATAGAAGTTACTCCTCTATAGCTGATTTGTTATTTGTTTTTTCACTATCTGTTGCAACACAAAATGTTATCCTTACACTGTGAAGTTTTTTTTTTTTTTTTGATCTTATGGCTTAGCTTTTGATCTGAAATGCACACTCAACTTGGATAGGTACAGTTTATTTAAAGCTACAGTACGTGTGTAATAATTATAAGAATTTACTGAGAGAACTGTATTATATTATACATAAGTATGTTATTATTATCGCCTAAGAACTGAAAATATCTATCTTTATTTTTGCATTACTTTATAATTTTATTTATATTTAGAATTACATGGGAGCAGGTTTGGAATTAATGGATGCAGACATCTTTGCACTACGCCTGCGCAGAGCTGACAAACTAGTGACTGTAGAGATAAATATTAGGCTACAATGTCACTGAAGCAAATTGGACACACACAGGCTGATAAAATACTATTTATAAAATTATATAATGATGGGTTTACTTTAGAAGTAGATGAATTACAGTAGCTTAACAAGCTACATTTAGATGTTGTCCAAAGAGATATATGACAATAGCAGGCTCTAAGCTGCCTCTTCGGATGCAATGGCTAAGGTAGTGATGTGTATTGAGAATAGTAATTACATGTGGGGCCAACGATGGGCAAGGTCGGCGCTGTACCTTGAGGCCAAGGGAAAATGGGCTTCAGACCTAACATTGCCCAGGGCCTATGTTAAATGCAGGCGTTAACCCAATTTCACACTGTGCGACTGAGCTTGGCCTGTTTCAGTGAAGCCTCCAAGTGTGAATGCCATCTGGTCCAGGCCTGAGAAGGAAATGGCCTTGCCTTTCACACTGATCGGATTAGGGTGGTTTTAATTTATCCGGGATGTGCCCTCACGTGTTAATTGGCTCAGTATGGCCAGAATCTTGCCTGTTGCTTGCAACAAGATGTTCATTTCTTTAAGGGGTTTAAATAAAGTAAGATTTTAAGATGCTCTTAATATTTTTCAGAAGGGGTAGGTTTTCGCCAAACATTAAAAGACTATTAAAAGACAAACTATGTATACACTAAAAGACAAACTAAACTAAAGTAATTAATCAATGTTGTAATATTGCAGTTACATTAGTGAAAGGCAAATTAGAATTAGTAAAATCAATGCTTTATGCTTAATGTAAGGATATTTAGGGCCATTTAAGGATTCAAATGAGATGTATGCTTGATGAGTTTCATCTAACATGCAGTAGTTGTTAGTGGTTCTGATTACATTAGCAACACACTGACTCTTCTTATTAAGAAGTTCACAGTTGTTGCTTAACATGTACAAATCAGGCTTGCTCACTAACGATTCTTACTGCCAGTGTTAATGTCACACATTTGCTGAAAGAATTTCAGGTGATGAAGGGTTCTAACAAGATCACTCTACATATTAATCACAATAACTCAAATTCATTATAGCTAAAAAGTGGAACTTTAAATACCTAAATAGCTCTTATTAAAAGTTAGGTGTGACATTTACAGGAAGTTGAAGCTGACTAGTTACAGTCTAAAATGGAAACTAAAATTAGCTATGAATCTTGATCTTTACATTGTAGATTGTTCCTGATCAAATTAATAAATGAACAAATGTCTGACTACTTACAGACCAGCTGTGGTCCCTTCAACCCAGCAACACAAGCATAGGAAAAAGGGTTTTATTAAATCATTGGTCTAACACTGCCCAACAAAGTTATGCAAATGTAATGGTTTTGATAAGCAGGAAAAACAATGGTTTGTTTCAGGCAATATTCTCTGAAATCCAGATTTTGTCAAGTAAACAATAGTCTTGTTTAACATTTTGATTAACAGAAACTGTAGAAATCTTACCTTTCTCCAATTAAAAAATAGTAATCGTATGCATATGTGTATTAAATTTTTTTTTCTGATCTGAGCAGAGTCAGTCATTTAATGTAACATTCACAAACAGCAAATAACTCCAACTTTCTCTCTGTCAACCCTACAGTTAGGGGGCAAATTTCTGCATCCAACACCACTATCAACCACTGTTGAATATACAACTATATACTTAAACGCAAGGACAGCTTAAACAGCACAGTTGAAATGAGCTGCGAACTCTGATATGGGGGCCTCTCAAGTCACAGCAAACTCTGGTGTATGTGGCTCAAATTATTCACTGATGTTTACGGTTTGATGAGAAACATATTAGTCTTTCAGCTAATGGTCAGTCAGAGAGAGGAATAAAAACAGCAGTTTTCATTTTAGAATAACACATGGCAGGTTATGCAAATCCTATTTCAAGAACCATGTCTTCATTGTGGTGCACACAGAGGTCGACAGACATTCACATTGCTAATTATTCACCCCACATTACTCTAAACATTTAGGGCAAAAAATTGAAGTCAAAAGCTGTGTTTATAATCCAATGTATCTGTTTTATTTTTCTTGAAAACTGTCCACAAAAAGGGACTGTACCTCTTCAAGAACCTCAGGGCCTTCAGTGTTTGCTGCAATATTTTCTGTAGGTCTGTTGTGGTAAGTGTGATTGGTTCTGCTATCATCAGTTGGGGTAGAAACATCGGAACAATTTACTCAGATAAGCTCAGCAAGTGAATAAAGAAGGCCAAATCTGTTGGGAGGTCAGAAAAAAAAGAAAATTAGATAAAATTAAATGTCACCCCAATCAAAGTGCATTCAGTTTAATAACAGATCTCATTAAGAAACTCTTCCTTGGTCTGTTTGTTTTGGCACTGAATATCCCGAAGCATCCGCCAGAGGGTAACTGAACTCAAAGCATGACCAGGGTGGGTCGGGTCTTGCAGTTTGTGCCGAGCTTTCCTGTGGCAGTGGGAAATGTAAAGTTCATCAAGGGATGGAGGGAGGTCGTTGATGATCTTCTGTGTATTTGGGATGATTTTCCCAAAATGTGTATTTATGTGCAGCTGGAAAACCACACACCACAGATACAGGACATTAAAATAATAATTTACATGAAGCATTTGTTAAATGACACTAACAGTCCCTGTCTGAGGTGGAAACAGTGAATTTATAACTAAGTCCCTCTGTTAGTGAAGCATCACCATCATCTGGTGAAAGGTTGCAGGTTCTGTAGCTTATACATTTGCAGACCTCTTGTCATACCCGCTTTGAGTCATTCTTAAATAAATCCTCTATTTTTCTCTTGTAGTGTAACCAGCCTTTTACGCTCTGATTATCCTCTTCAGCCTTGATCTGGCAGTGTTTTGTAGCTCCCTGAAGGTTTGGTTTCTTTCTTTGGGCAGGCTCTACACCGAAAGCTTCTTGTTGGGATAGACAACGATTTGCATGTCAAAAGTGGTGAGTTCTCAGGATCTGGTATACTTCTCCAAGTCCAGAGGCCTGTTTCACAAAGCAGGTTTACTGAAGACTTACTAGAAAAAAAAGTTTTCTGAACCTGAAATATGGGAAACAGTCTCTATCATAGTAACATTCTCCCCAGAACTAACCTGATCGGAGCAGGTTTTCTTCAGTAAACTAGGAGTGTCCTCAGATTTAAAAACAAACCTTGCATTTCCTTTTGACGAGGATCTTGTTAAAGAATGATCAGCATTCATTCACCGAGAATTGAATATTCGTATGGAGAGGATTCTACAACTCATTTGACAGGATATGATATTTATTTGTTTTTGGTTTGTTTAATATGAGCGATATGCAGATCATTTTTTATTTGTTTAGTTTTACAGTACACTAAGAAGTACTGAAATTATTTTCAGATTACACATAAATAGGTTATTAATTCTAAGGGGGGAAGAGGAATTACCTTCGGGTTAGGATTAAAATTCACTCTGTGATAACAACCTACTGAGCCTACTGACACAATCATCAACCATACTATGGGACTGATAACCGTTAATAATGACCATTTATTGGGATGATAACGTCCAAAGCAGCTGCATAAAGCCACTTAGTATTCACTGTGTAAAAGAAGACAGAATCAGCATAAGGAGGACCACATGAGATGATGAATTGGTTCTATATTTTAAAACAACATTTTAAGACTTCATCTTCACCTGCTGCCAGATGATTTCAGCTAAATAGATACATTAATCTACTACCATTCAAGAAATAAATCTGTAATGTTATAGTGGTCACAAATCTATGGCAAGCCATTTTGATATGAATTAGTTTTACTAATTCATATCAAGTATGTATTAGTAATTGTATTCCTGATATCTGGACAAACATTTTTTCCTTACCTCATTAAAATGACCATTTCAAACAAAATGACATTCTTCACATCTAGAATACGTTCTGAAATTCTCTTTGGGCTGTAAACATTTATTTTAGCAAATGTATTATTACAGTTCAGTCTAGTGGGATTTTGATCAGAAAAAATCTTATTTTAGGGATCTACAAATGGAACAACAGAGAGGCGAGCACTATTAATACATATCAGAATAGCAAGCCATAACAGCATACATATAAATGTTGTGATATTTTACCAATAGATATAGACAACATTAGCTGGAACTGGAAATGTAGCTAATTAATAGGCCATTCAAAATCAAGGGTAAAACCCATTATTTATCATTAGCTGGATGATTATATCTGTAACTTACTCACCAGGGTTTTTTGGTCTTTGACATTCAAGGTTAGACTCCTGGATCGGCTATTTAAAATCCAGTTGTCTTCACAAATGTAATAAATTAGACAGAGGCTATCAGCAGAGTTAATAATCAACAACCAAAGAAAACTGCCTCTTATTTGAATATTCCTCAGAGAAGGGCGAGTCTGACCTGAGTGATAAATCGTTTCCTGCACAATAAACACAAACTACTACAGGTTAAAATATTGATGTCTTTATTTTTATTTATTTTGTGGAACATTTGTTTTTCCTTACTTATCCTACACCTAAAAGTTCTCTGTGTTTTATACAAGAGAAAATGATCCTTTTCATGTTTGCTTAATTCCGTTTATATATAAGAGCTTTCTAACATACTTAAATCAAAATTGCCACCCTGCCGAGACAATTTATGTCTCATTTTCCTCTCCATATAACGTTTTCTAGATCTGCTACTGCATATAGGAAAAAACTATATGGAGTTTGATTATGTATTTATAGGTTGTTGAACAATGGTAGGGGAGAATGATATGATCACATCATAACAACACATAGGAAAGTAGGAAAAAGGAATGCCTATTTAAAATGTGTTCTTCAGAGCACTGACTGCTGCGCAGAGTGGAGTCTGCATGAATGAGGAGTTGGATGAAATGCCATATGATCATTTAGATCGAATAAGCTTCAGATACATATTCACATATAGAAGTGGCCACGACTCAGATTTTTATGGAGACGATAAAATTAAAATCTGGACAATGTTATATAAAAAGTTGAATCTGACTCACATATGGGTCACATTTGCCTTCAATGTAAACAAGACCTAATTACGGAACTCTAAAATGGCACACAACATTGGATTGTTCGCTAGCATCTGATATATTCCTTTTTTCTCCCAAGTAAAATTACTTATGACTTTGATCAGATTTCAGATTCAAATTTTGTACTTTTAAAATTGTGTGCATCAACCGCACACCTGCTTTCACCTGCTTTGTCCTTTGGGGCTACCAGACTTGGCTGTTACAATTTATTAATGACACCTTTAAATCAGTAGGTGAATGTGTTAAAAATGATTACAGATCTAAATTCTGCCATCTTATTTAATGAATAACAGAATAGAAATAAAGAATAAATTTTAAAACAAATATATTAATCAGTTTCTGCATGGTTTTTAGATTAAAATAAAGGCATACATAATTCTTAGTATGATGGGCTAACTTTGTTGACCTTTACTGATATTGTAGTTTATTCTATGCAATTAGAAAAAGGAAATTAAATGAACCAAAATGGCCACGTTTGCTTTTTAAAAATTGAAGATCTCACTGAAAACTGGAAAATATATTTTATATAAAAGATTTAATATTGACCACTTTAATGTCTTTCTTCTTTTTTTTTTTAGTGTGCCCCTGTATCAGTCAGCTATGTTGATATACAGAGGCATACAACATTATCTGGGACCCTTTTTGGGTCAATTTAGATAGGTATGATTAGATACTAAGCAAAGTTTGTAAAGAAAATATTCGCCCCACATACAGAAGGTTCAACCCAAAGAACAGCGAAAAATGAGTCCAAACAGTCCATTTAATGCTCATACTTTTTTAATGTATCACAATGAGCAAGAAACATACTTGATGAAATATTTTCAAAGGAGTATATTCAATTACCATCTACAATCAACTTAACTAGGACAACAAGGTTTTGTGACAAAAGTTTCTTTAAAAGTCTGAAGTTCCATGTGGTTGTATGTATGTTAGTTTCCATGTCATTTGGTACAGTCTGGAAATCTTCATATAATTACAGTAACAAAAAAAAAAAAAACTAACAAGACTACAGTATAGAAAAGACATCAAGAACAACATTTTTGGTTTAACTTGCTCTTTTTTGTACATTGCAAGGCTGTTTTTTTCTACCCTCAGATGGGCTTCCTGGAGCCACAGAGCCATGCTTATGAGGCTCAGAAGAGGAGTAAAAGAAAGGAAAACTAAAAACATAAAAAAAAACATTGTGGCACCAGAAGTCACAAAAGGAACAGAGTACTCCAGGTAACAGTTCATCTTTGAAGCTGGAGCAAATGGTTGTTTGGTTGTTAGTTTGGTTGGTAATTTTGGTTATTACGCTTTTTTCTGTGTCTGCCTCTAGGAATAACAGCTCTGATAACTCATCCCCTCACTATGCTATCAATTTCCCTATTTAGTTTATGTAAGTAACATAGAGAGGGGTGAGTCGCCATTTGACTAGAGAGCTGTACTTGTCAGCCAGAGACAAGCACAAGGAAATTATACAGGTAGCAACACGAAAAGGAAGAAATGACGCAAGCATCTCTGTCCATACTGTCCTGACATCTGAAAAATGTCCACCAAAGAGCAGAAGCTGAAGGAGAACTAGAGAAACAAAGGACCGATGGGGGAGGGGGTTAGAGGCAGCTGGAGCCACTTCAGTTCAGTTTCATTTAGTGACCTCCCTCTGTGCGTAGTCACACAAGTCCATTGGTTCCAGAGTCCATTCCTTTTACAGAGATGTCAGTTATCGAATGAGGAGGTGTTTTTTAAAGCTGTTTTGAGCCTGCCTTGGCTCCCGTGCCCAGTTTTGTGGTGCCCATAGGCTCTTACATCCTCCTAAAGAGGTCTCCAAAGCTTCCCAGAGTCTGTTTTACTTGTTCTTTCTTCATCTCAAAGACAAAAAAAGAACAGAAAAAGATGTCTTTAAATATATCTATATCTGTATACAGGTACATGTTTCACAGTGGGCAAAAAAATTACCTCAACAACAAAATCTTGTCTTTCTCATGTAAGCGTCCATTAAGTCTATCCCAATGTTTACTCACGTATATTTTATTGAATCTACAATAAAATATGCACTTGTAAAGGGCAGAAATTGTCTCTTTTTGTCACAACTGCATAAAGCTTTGGCCACATTAACATATTCAATCAAAGTTAAAACTGCTCAGTGCTTTGGGTTCATTGTTCTCATTAAGAGCTATTATGTTTCATTTTGATTTGTTTATAATTTAAATCACAATCCAGCTTTGTGGTTCTGTTTATTTGGTGTGTAACACAACAAAAAAGGGTAACAAGGAAAAACAAAATGAATTGATGCTGGCTCTTCTGAAATACATACAGATACACACAGGCACACAAAAACACACCCATACTGGCATTAATCTGTTGTGGAGACCTTGACTTTGTGGTCCACAAAAGAGCCTGAATGATTACAATTTGAGTAAACAGAGAACAAACGATAACATTGAAACATTGAATATAAAGAACATTGTCACACCATAAAGTGGCCAGGTCTTGTCATTTTTTTGTTTGTTTTTCTAAATTTCAACATTTCAAATTAAAGCTAGTGTTAATTTATGATTAAAAGTAATATACAGAAACTAAGGCAAAATGCAAACACAAGAGAGAAAAAAACAATACAGTACATATTTAACAATCTTTGAAAAATAAAATATGAAAACAAAAGATTGGTGAGACAGTAAACTGTATAACTTAAGAATTGCTTTCAAAATAACAAGGTACACACGTCAACAGTACTCCAAGAAACTGGATTTGAGAATTTTCAAGTTTGCAGACCAGATCTACTGACTTGAACAGCACAGCATGGTATTAACACCGTATCACATTTCTCTGGCAGAAGTAGCACTTTTTAAATACTTTAGAGATTGTGCCTTGTATTCATTAGGTTGAATATTGGCCAAAAATTGTTTTTCCCCCCCCCCACCCCAAAAAAAAAAATAGAAAAAAATTAAAGACACCTTGGTTTTGGTT